>NC_057812.1:553911304-553989397 GCF_018294505.1 Triticum aestivum | reverse complement strand
CTATCCGGATGAAATTTGATCAAACATGATTGGATTTCATATAAACATGGTCAAATTTCACATAAACATGGCAGATTTCATTTAAACTTGACGAATTTCATCTATACATGACAGATTTCATTACATTTACATCAACTAAGCGGAACTCGTCTGGCTAGGTCTAAATGGTCGTCGGTGCCCGTTCCTCATGTCCGGTCATGAACCAAGAGAACTGAAGCTTCGGCTTTTCCAGCTCCGCCTCGGCGCTCTCCACCTCTTCCTCCGTAACCTCTGCCTCCCGAGGCCCGGGAAGTGAAGCCGTCCGCCTCCACATCACCGCCAAGCGACTAATTGGCGGAAGATGCTCAGCCCACCAAGCTTGGCGGCGACGGCAGGGGAGGAGCGGTGGCCTTCCTGTGACACGAGCGGCGGCGACCTATCATGCACTACTCTTCCTCCCTGCCGGCAGAGCCCGGGGACGTGTCGGCTCCTTCGTGGTCGTGGCGCCAGGGTGCGGCCTCGGCGATGTTCTCCTCATCGGTCTTGCCCAACAATGCCTTGCCCGCCTCGTCATCGCACTCCATGCCAGCGGCTTCGACCTCCGCCACCTGCTGTCGGTACCTCCAGCGGGTGAGGCGAATCTCGCGGGCGGGGCGATAGGACTCGAGCAGCGCCTCCAACTCTACAAGGCCCGTGTCAGTCGCGACCGCCCTGCCGGCGGAGACCTGCTCCTCCGCCTGCAGATGCTCCTGGAGGAGGTTGTGGTTGTAGTTGGCGTTGGCCTGCGCCTCCCGGAATTGCTTCTCCCGCTCCTCCCACACCATGTCCATATAATGGGCATGGGCCTCCCCGATGGTCATGGTGCAATGCACCAGCGAGGGTGTAGCAGAGGAAGAGGAGGGTGGTGTTGGCTCATCGGAGGAGGCATCCTCCATTTGCACGTCATCGTCGGAGGCGTCCTCCGGCTGCCTGTCGACTTGCCAGTCGGCAACAATTGCGGCCATCTCCTTCTTCTACTCCGACGTCAACCCGTCCCAGAAAGCTTTGGTGGCGGAGGGATCCATGGCGGGGAGTGGTGCTGAGTGGGATGGATGTGGCTATGGTCGGGGCACCGGTTTATATAGCACCGGTGGGCGGGACGGACAGACGGGTGGCGCCAGAGGAGGTGCCTCGACAACTGTGTGCCATCAATGCGGGTGTTAGAGGGACAGACGGGCGACCGTCGTGTCGTTTGAACGCGTGGCAGTTGCCTGCACTGGGAAGCGACACGGGCGACGCTCTCTCGGTCGACGAGTCGCTTCAATGCCGGCGCCAGTGAGCAACCGCGTTCGCTCTCGCCGGGCATGAATGCGGACGCTGACGCTCTGAAGCGGCACTAACCGAAAACGCGGGGGAGGGGGATGGTTTTTTGGTGGGCCGGGATGGTCAGAAGCAGGCTTCGGCTCGGTCCGGACTCCCTCAAACCTCCCGCATGCTTGTTTCCGGTTTGCGGGAGAAATCGTGTCTGGACCACCCCACGGACTGATACGGGACCGCGTTGGATGGCTTCTGCGGTCCGGACGACCTTATCCGGACGGTTGCGGGAGGTTTAAGGGTTGGCGTTGGAGATGCCCTAACACCTATAGTTTATACCCCTAGCACCGTAGCTTGGGCTAAAAGTCACTAGTGCTGCTCGAGACAAATACCAGTTTCGACATCGTCGCGATATGGTTTCACTTTCAGCAAGATGTCATTAGAAATTCACTAAATTCCAATGATTTCAATGAACACCCAAATAGGTTCCTTCCGATCGAAGTATTTAAGCCATTTTAGTACTACACAAGCTTTCAAATAAATTTCATAAAAAAGTTCCAAGCTTTTAAACTGTTTTGAATTTCAAGTGGATGTTTTGGCCACTTGGCCGAAATGCAAAACATAATCCATGGAATTCACTTAATATTAATAATCTCAGTTATGATCGAAATATTTCTGAAACCGACATCAAAGCCAACTCGCATGCAGACCACATAAATTCCAATTACCATTTCCAGTGGCATTTCTGCAAGTATCAGAACAGATCTTGGATATCATTTGACAAAAAGAAAAGAAAAGAACAGATCTTGGATATAACTGTTAGTGCCCACCATTATGTAGCATTCACCAGGGGCCGTTCAAGTGACTGTCATACCACATAAGCAGATGGCACCACTTGGAGGAGTGGACCTTAATTTTATGAGTGAATTTCACTTTTTACCCCATATTTATACATTTGTGACACTAATTACCCCTTCGAGTGAAAATTCGTCTAGAATACCCCTTTTGAAATCTTTGGACCCTTGTTTTTTGATGCGTGTCCATCAGGTAAGGTGTGAGGTGACGCCCTGTATCCAAAAACATGTGGACGGCCACAAGGAGTGGAACAGATAGACAAGAGAAGCTTGGACAAGATCGCCAATGATGCCCTCCGATCCTTACATTTTTTTTACAAATCAATGACGCAACATGCCGATGCTATCGACCATAAACAAACAAAATGTAAAACTGGGGTAAAACCGTGTTAAAAGTCTCCAAAATCTGACATTTCGATAAAAGTTTCGCTAAATAGGGTAATATGTGTCACAAATGTACAACTACAAGGTAAAAAATGGAATTCACTCTAATTTTATTTACGTGAGTACTTAGATAATCAAGATGTTTCATTGGTCGGGACTTCACAAAAAAAAGCAATGTCACTTTCATTTAAAGTTGTGCCACACCATTTTGGTCGATCTGATTGAGAGTGACCCGCATTTCAGGAAGCTTTTCGACAGAAAATGCTAGCATCTTTGTATCCTTGCGTTGTTGATCACGTGACCCTTGAAATGTTGGCGAGACACAACATGTAGACAGATAAATCTTCTTAACCACTATAATTACAACTATGATTTTGACATACCGATTATTCTACATGAATCGGCTTAATATCAAACATGAACATAAATGAAAAGAATTTGAATGCTCCAGTTAGCAAGTAATGAAACCAGTTCTTCCATACTATTACTACCCTCCAAAAAGTATATTCTTCCACAAGTACTAGAAGATCTAGGTCTTATCCTTACGTCTGTTTGCTTGGATTTGAAGTTCGAAATGTCCACTTTAGAGCATCTTTATCACTTCTCTCAAATTATAGCTCCCTACTAGAGCCTAATGCGCGCTTTGCTGCGCCCTTCTTTTACCACTCCGAAAATCAAAGAGCCAAGCTAGAGTTGATCAATATTCCTATTTATTCGGTTTATGGTGTTCGGTTCAATGTTTCCATCGCTAGTTGTTTGTGTTCAGGTGTATTGGCAATTTTCGTACTATCAGACCATATAATTAAATGGATCATCATTTTCTCCAGCTTCCCTACTTTGTTGGCACGTATAGATTTACTACCACAAGGCGTACCTACACTCTTCGACGGTTCTCATGTTAGCTTCGCTATCCTACAACGTCTGATTTTTCTGTTCTAGCTCTCCCCATCGCTAGTACGCCGTGAGTCTTTCATCACAAATCTATCGCTCGAGGAGTCCAACGGGAAGACGAACAAACCGGCGACCTGATCGCTCACTGCAGAACCAACAATCTTGCTGGGACGACCCTATCACAAATGCACAAAGCAGAAAACCAGATCACCCCTCTCCCCATAGCGAATAACCCACAAATGCAACACGTCAATGGAGGATCAAATGTGCCGACGTACGATGCTCGCTTCAGTTGGTTGTCAAATCCCTCTGCCTCACCTATCTGGAGAGGCGAAGGAAAAGAAAGAGAAAGGAAAATATGAGAAAAAATAGAGAGTATATTTATATTGTTTCAAAAAATAAAATACTCATGAAGTTAGAGAAACACTATAAAAATGTGAATTTAAAAATATTCATAAATTTTAGAAATGTTTGCAATTTTAGAAAATGTTCATGAATTTAAAAAAAAATCCTCACAAATTAAAGTGTCCGCTTATTTAAAATGTACACGAATTTAGAAAATGTTCTTGGATTTCAACAAAAGTTTTCTAAATTTGGAAATGTTCACAAATTTTTAAAACTTTCATGAATTTCAAAGGAACACCAAAAATTTACCTCAATGCGTCTCTAAGATTAGTACTTAAGAGATGACTTTGCTTCTAAAATTTTACCTCGATGGGAGGGCCATATTCCTTGGAGCTTAGTACTTCAGAGATGGCTTCATACAGTGAGTTCATCTGGAAATGTTTCGCCCCACAGCTCATGCACGGCTTGAGCTCAGTTGCTAACACAAGCAAAAATAATTAAACATCAAACTTCACTAACTTGTTTTAGTTAGGGCGCGCCAGGTCAGGCTATAGTGAAACGCCTAGGCTACACACAAAGCCCTACCAGCGAGGTCGGGTTTTATAGGTGTCCGTCCTCTGGACCCCTACTCCGTTTGCAGTGTGGTACTAAACATAACCTAGTTCCTCCTCTTCCGTTGTCTCGCACAATGCAATCTGGTGCCATAGTTTGGGCCCGAACTGGTAGCCCGTAGCTTCTTTTTCTGTTTATCATACACTAACAAGCGGAGTCCACTAGATAAAAAAATTGGAGCTGTCCCAGGGCTCTATTCCTTGCGAGCTTAGTAATCGTACAGATGTTCTCCAACTTCTATATCCTTAAATTTTGTGTTAAATTTCTTTGCATCTAACCCTTTCTCGGAACTCAACTTCTAATTACACATGGGCCCCACCTAGAAGCCTCTCTCTCATCTCCTTCTTCCCCAAACCGAGCATCACTCTCTCCACATCCCTTTGTTCCTCAAATCTACAGCCATGCCCGTGCATGAGGATGTCGCCAGCTGTACTCCGGCAATCCTTGCACTGGTAGATGTTCGATGTTGTTGCTGCCGTCTACTCTATTCGAGGAGCCGAAGGATTCCCACCATCGAATGTGCTGACGTTGTGCCTCCGGTTGGTGATACTTGTCGAGTGCAACATTGGGCTATGATGGCAGGAGGAGTCGTATTGTTCGACACCTCTAGTATTGGAGAGTTGCCCCTGTCGTGGAGAGCTGGCAAGGGTCGTGGCCAAGAGGGGACAAACTCCACCAAATGGGGACCACTTTGCTTGTTTACTGTAGATGGTGCCTGATAACCCACAAGTATAAGAGATTAGTTGTAGCCTTTTTGATAAATAAGAGTGTCAAACCTAATGAGGAGCTAAAGGTAGAATTAATATTATCTCAAGTTTTATCCACCATCAATACAACTCTACACACGCTAATGCTTGCTTTACCTAAAACAAGAATAAAACTACTTTGCAAGATAATAAAGTGTTAGTAGCTCTTTTCATAAAAGAACAATAAAGTAAAGGTTTTTGAAGACCAATGAAAACATGATTGTGCCTAGGCAATTGAATATGACACAATAGTGATACTTATCATTCTTATGAGGGAAAGGCTTAAGCTTACATACTTTCCGTACTTGGATCACATGTTCTTATGGTTGGAACTCTAGCAACTATCGACAACTACTATAGATTCATTAAGGTAAAACCCAACCGTAACAATAAGTAAAAAGTATCTTTGATCCCATATGCATCAACTCACGGACTCGGTCTTAGGTTTCTGTTACTCCCGCAACCCACTATAAGAAAATCATTAAAATATTGCAATGCCCTATAGCGGGAACTGCACACGCTTGCAGGACATGGCGGGCACCATAAGACAGCACCACAAGAACATACAAGTCATATTAACCATATCATACCACAAATAGCCCATGGACAAAAGGAATCTACTCAAACATCATAGAGGCGTAACACATCATTGGATAATAATATCTAGCATAGAGCACCATGTTCAAGTAAAGATTACAGCGGGGGTGAGAGAGGTTACACAACTGCATAGAGGGGGAGAAAGTTGGTGATGACGGCGATGAAGTTGTTCGAGTAGATCGTCGTCACGATGCTTCCCCTGGCAATGCTCCGGCGCCACCAGGAGAGAGAGGGAGAGAGCCCCCCTCCTTATTCTTGCTTGGCCTCCCCCTAGATGGCATAAGGTTTCCCCCTCTAGTCCTTGACCTCCATGGCCCCTGAGGGGCGGGAGCTCCTCTGAGATTGGATCTCTCTCTCTCTCTCTCTCTCTCTCTCTCTCTCTCTCTCTTCTTCTATAGGGTTTCTGTCTGTCTTCGGTTCTGTTTTCTGGCTGAACACTATTTCTTTTCTAGACAAAGATCCATAACTCTAATCGAGCTGAAATTTTAACATGATTTTTTTGCTGATAATAGCTTCCTTGCAGCCGAAGAACAACTCCCACTAACTTACAAGGAGGCCACAAGCCGCCCCGTCGCGCCCTAGGGGTAGTGGTGCCCCCTGGCTTGTGGAACCCATGGGCCTCCTATTGCATTAATTGATTCTTGCACAGAAAAAATTAGATATATTCCACAAAAAATCTGCATAAATTTTTAGGTCATTCTGGCTCCATGAATTTTTTACCTAAAAACCCTAAAATGGTATAAAACAGGAACTGACCTATGGCACTGGATTAATAGGTTAGCCCAAATAGAAATAATATAAAATGTTGCCAAAAATATGTAAAAGTGGTATGATAATGGCATGAAACAATCAAAAATTGTAGATATGTTGGAGACGTATCCGCATCTCCAAGCTTAATTCCTACTCGTCCTTGATTAGGTACATGATAAAACAAAGATAATTTTTTATGTGGCATGCTACCTGATACGTCTCCAACATTTCTATAATTTTTGATTGTTCCATGCTATTATATTATCAATCTTGAATGTTTTATAATCATTTATAGTCATTTTATATCATTTTTGGTACTAACCTATTGACATAGTGCCAAGTGCCAGTTGCTATTTTCTGCATGTTTTTACATCGCAGGAAATCAATATCAAACGGAGTCCAAACGCAATGAAACTTTACAGAGATTTTTTTGGACCAGAAGGAACATAATGGGCCCTGGCTGTGCCTGGGGGTGCTCCAAGGAGAGCACAACCCACCAGGGCGCGCTAGGAGGCCCAGGCGCGCCAGGCGTGCCCTAGTGGGTTGTGCCCACCTCGGGTGCCCCCCGGACCGCCTCTTTGCTCTATAAATACCCCAATATTCCCAAAACCCTAGGGGAGTCGATGAAATATTGATCCGGCCACTTCAGAGTCTAGAACCACCAGATCCAATCTAGACACCATCTCGGATGGGGTTCACCACCTCCATTGGTGCCTCTCCGATGATGCATGAGTAGTTCTTTGTAGACCTTCGAGTCCGTACTTAGTAGCTAGATGGCTTTCTCTCTCTCTCTCTCTCTCTCTCCCTCACTCTCTCTCTTTATCTCTCTCTTTCTTGATTCTCAATACAGTGGTCTCTTAGAGATCCATATGATGTAACACTTTTGCGGTGTGTTTGTTGGGATCAATGAACTTTGAGTTTATGATCAGATCTATCTTTTTTTATCCATGAAAGTATTTGAGTTTCTTTGTTCTCTTTTATGCATGATTTCTTATAGCCTCGTATTTCTTCTCTGATATTTTGGTTTTGTTTGGCCAACTTGATCTATTTATCTTGCAATGGGAAGAGGTGCTTTGTAGTGGGTTCGATCTTACGGTGCCTGATCCCAGTGACAGAAGGGGAACCAACACATATGTATCGTTGCTACTAAGGATAAAACGATGGGGTCTATCTCTACATACATAGATCTTGTCTACATCATGTCATCGTTCTTATTGCATTACTCCGTTTCTCCATGAACTTGATACACTAGATGCATGCTGGATAGCGGTCGATGTGTGGAGTAATAATAGTAGATGCAGGCAGGAGTCGGTCTACTAATCTTGGACGTGATGCCTATGTAATGATCATTTCCTGGATATTGTCATGATTATTTGAAGTTTTTTCAATTGCCCAACAGTAATTTGTTCATCCACCGTTTGCTATTTTTCTCGAGAGAAGCCACTAGTGAAACCTACGGCCCCCGGGTTTCTATCTCATATATTTGCCTTTGTGATCTACTTTTCCTTTGCATTTATTTTCAGATCTATTAAATCAAAAATACAAAAATACCTTGCTTCAATTTTTCCTTATTTATTTTATTTGGCGTTCGATCTATCAATCTACTACAATTTTATCTCACGCCTGTTTGCCTATCTTGAGGCGCCGTACCCGGAAGGGATTGACAACCCCTTTAACACGTCAGGTTATGAGGATTTGTTATCCGTGTGCAGGGGTTGTTTACGTTGTGTTGCTTGGTTCTCCTACTGGTTCGATAACCTTAGTTTCATATCTGAGGGAAATACCAACCGCCGCTGTGCTGCATCATCCCTTCTGTAGCGACCCGACCTCAAACGGTCAAGTCTCTGTGCTTCAGTGTCATCCCTGGATTGGTAATGCTGACACACATAGTACTCGAAGGATTTATAACAGAGTGGCAATCACACACTTATTACATCGAATGTCTCAAGAGAGAACTTATTACAATAAATATGTCTTAAGGCCATCTAATACGATAACAGCGGAAGGCTTGGAAGAATAAAGTGAGTCTATCAACTCCAATGGCATAGCTGAGTGCATGACAAATGACCTATCACACCTTACTCCTCGTCTGTTGCATCCCCAAAATAGGTCAGCACATGGAATATGCCGGCAATGTAACACAGGAGAGTAATGAACAGATAAATGCTATCACTACATGCATATATGGCTGGTGGAGACTATACGGTTAATATGTTTTGAGAAAAGCCAATTTTTCCCTACAACAAAGGAATATAGTTTATTTAACTATCATGGTAGTTGAACAATATTGAGAAGGTTCCTCCAACTCAATCCCAATTAAAGTAATTATCAACCCAACAAAATTTATTTAGAGTGATGATATCCATATGATAATCCAAGAACCAGATACTCAAGATGTCCATAACCGGGGACACATCTAACCATGATTAGTTTGTACACTCTGCAGAGGTTTGCGCACTTTTCCCCACAAGACTCGATCTCCTCCGTTGGATTTCTCGCACTACACGGTGTTTGATAAATGGATGACCGAGACACAATCTTTCAGAAGCATTTGCTCTCTACTCCGGGCGGACCGGTACACCTACAATCCCCTACATCTGCTAGTCCACCTCCTCAAGAGTTCACGCAACTTACTCAACTATGCCAGAGCCCATAATGGCTTGTGGCTGCACACGGAAGTTTCTAGCATGAATAGTCTTATGATCCCTTTGAGCCTGGTGGCGGATTGTAGGATGATCACACGGGTACTCCGGGATATCCTAGGACAACACTGGATTCTCCAGGTGCCCACAAGCAATCCACCCAGATGTGTATTAAAGTTGCCACCTTAAGTTGAACCATTAAATTAACAACTCACATCTATCATGGACACACTCAAACCCAATCCACGTCTATGAGCATAGCATGGCAATATAAGCATAACGTAGAAGTAACTCCCAGGGGTTTGATAATAAAACAGGTAATAGGTTCTACCTCATCGTCTACTTCCCAGACCCACATGTTAAGAGATCCTACTCATGCAATGTCTGAAGGTTGAAACTAATGCATAAAAACTGGGTGATAAAAGGGTATGATCAAAGTGTTACTTGCCCTGCTGACGATCTGCAAATCCTAGGGACTCGTAGTAGCACGCTTCGCACTCTGGGTGTTCTATCGCAAACAAACAATAGCATATATAAGCAATCAAGCAAAGATTCACGGGTAAATCTCAAATAAGAAGATCTAACCAGAAAGTTCAACTACAGAACTCCGGTTCGCAAAAAGAATCAAATCAAACGGAGCAACAAAACTCAAACTGTGAAAGAATCAAGATCCGATTACTAGTCTGGATTAAAATCAAAATTAAAAGTACCAAAATCTTGTTCAAGTTGGTTAAACAGAAAGAGGGCTTCGAGACGAAGATCCAAGTGCTTGAATCGCCTGATTCTGATAAACGAGCGAAAAGATAAACTAAAACTAAAATCAGGGCAGAAATCGTGATCGAAAATAATCGCGGAATACCCTGGAAAAAGAAAAACTGACGAACAGGCTAACGAACGAACGTTCGCTGTCTGTGACTAACGGATGAACGGCGTTCGTTAAAACGAATGTACGGACGAACGTCCGCAAAATAAATAAACCAACGGAAAACCGATCTAATAGAAAAAACGAGATCTAGTGTTTCCAAAGAAAACCGAACGGTTTTCTCATGAAAACTGGCGGCGGGTGGCACTAGGGCGACTTGGGCCTCGGGGGCGCGGCTTATAAATCCCCGGGCTAAGTGTCCTAGCCGGACAAGGCCCGGTAAGTCGGTTCGCATTTTTTTAAATATTCCAACGCGCAGAAAAATGATTTAAAGAAATACTAAACGGACTCCAAAAATCCTGAAATAAATTTTCCCCGTCCTCTAAAAATATGGCGGACAATGTGAACATTTATTTGGACCTCTAATGCAATTTTGAAAAACGCATATTTTTCCTAATCCAAATAAAATAGCGATAAAACCCCAAAATAAAAAAATGATTTTAATATTTTTCCTCCAACATTTCATTTATTTTGGAGAAGTCACATTATCTCCTCTCATTTAATTTTAATATGAAATATTTTCGAGGAGAAAAACAATTAAAACCAAAGTGATCCTTGTTTCAATATTTGAGAAAAGTTCAAATATGAGAACTAGGAAAATCCCCAACTATCTCCGAGGGTCCTTCAGTTGCTTAGGATTTCGAGGATCGCAAAACGAAATGCAATAAAATATGATATGCATGAATGATCTATGTATAACATTCCAAATTGAAAATTTGGGGTGTTACAAACCTACCCCCCTTAAGATGAATCTCGCCCTCGAGATTCGGGTTGGCTAGAAAATAGGTGTGGGTGGCCTTTGCGTAGACCATCCTCTCTTTCCCAAGTGGCTTCGTCCTTGGTATGGTGGCTCCACTATACTTTGCAAAACTTGATAACCTTGCTGCGGGTAACTCGACTGGCAAACTCGAGAATCTTGACTAGTTTCTCCTCATTTGTCAAATCACTGTCTAACTGAATTGCTTCTAGGGGTACTATAAATCTTAGAGGAATATCAACCATCTCAGCATGGCACTTCTTCAACTGGGAAACATGAAACACGTCATGAACTCTTGACAGTCCTTCAGGTAACTCCAACTTGTAAACAACCTCTCCCATGCGTTCTAAAACACGGTACGACCCTACAAATCTCGGGGCTAACTTTCCCTTAACTCCGAAACGCTTAACTCCTCGCAGAGGTGACACTCGAAGATATGCTCTGTCTTCGATTTCATAGACTACCTCCTTGCGTTTCGAGTCTGCATAACTCTTCTGTATGGACTGAGCTACTTTCAGTCTATCTCGAATCAGCTTAACCTTCTCCTTGGACTCCTTAATCAAATTTGGTCCAAACAACTGGCGGTCTCCAACTTCATCCCACATCAATGGTGTTCAGCATCTTCTTTTGTACAGGGCTTCAAATGTGCCATCTTCAAACTGGCCTGGTAGCTGTTGTTGTACGAGAACTCCGCGTAGGGTAAATTATCATCCCAACTAGACTCATAGTCTAGTGCACAAGCTCTCAGCATGTCCTCCAGAATCTGATTGACTCTCTCAGTCTGTCCATCTGTCTGCGGGTGAAAAGCTGTACTGAACTCCAACCTAGTTCCCAAAGTCTGGTGCAGTTGGTGCCAAAACTTTGACGTAAACTGTGTTCCTCTGTCTGATACGATGGTCCTCGGAACTCCATGCAGACATATGATCCTGGTCATATATATCTTAGCCAACTTCGCACTTGTATATGTGATTTTCACTAGGATAAAGTGAGCTACTTTGGTCAAGCGGTCCACTACTACCCAGATAGAATCATATCCCGATCGGGTCCTGGGTAATCCGGTGATAAAATCCATGCCAAGCTTATCCCACTTCCATTCGGGTATCGACATAGGCTGTAGTAATCCTGCTGGCTTCTGATGTTCTGCCTTCACTCTCTGACATACATCACATACGACTACATACTCGGCAATATCCTTCTTCATTCTAGTCCACCAGAAATGCTCCTTCAAATCCAAATACATCTTGGTGTTTCCGGGGTGTATCGAGTATGGTGAATCATGAGCTTCCTGTAATATCAACTTCCTGATCTCAGCATTATTGGGCACAAATACACGGTCCTCAAACCACAAGGTGTCGTGCTCATCCTCACGAAAACCTTTGGCTTTGCCTTCACTCATCTTCTCCTTTATCTCGACAATTTCTTTGTCATCCGTCTGGGCTTCTCGGATCCTTCCCAACAAGGTCGACTGAACTTCCATGGTTGTAACAAAACCTCTAGGAACAATCTCTAAACGTAGCTCCCTGAAATCTTCTGCTAACTCCCTTGGCAAACCTCCTGTTACTAAGGTATTGGCATTACTCTTTCGTCTCAAAGCGTCTGCTACGACATTGGCCTTTCCCGGATGATAGTGCAACCTCATATCATAATCCTTTATAAGCTCCAACCATCTCCTTTGCCTGAGGTTCAACTCCTTATGTGTGAAAATGTACTTCAAACTCTTATGATCCATGTACACATCACAATGGTTCCCAATAAGAAAATGTCTCCAGGTCTTGAGTGCATGCACTACGGCTGCCACTCCAAGTCATGTGTGGCATAATTCAACTCATGCGGTCGAAGTTGTCGTGAGGTATATGAAACAACTCTTCCATCTTGCATAAGTACTCCTCCAAAGCCATCGCAATACACCTGGAAATCCTTGCGTATATCTGGCAGAATCAACACTGGGGCTGTAGTCAAACGTTTCTTTAACTCCTGGAAACTTGCTTCACATTCCTCAGTCCAATGGAACATGGTGTCCTTCTTCAACAACGTTGTCATAGGTTTCAAAATTTTGAGAAATTTTCAATGAATCTCTGATAGTATCCTGCGAGTCCAAGAAAACTGCGGATCTTTCCAACTGAGGTGGGTGCCAACCACTCAGTGACCAACTGAACTTTGGTGGGGTCTACTGCTATACCTTCTCCTGATATAACATGTCCAATAAATCCAACTTCCTTCAACCAAAACTCACATTTGCTAAATTTGGCATATAACTGATGTTCCCTGAGCTTCTCGAGAACTAAACACAAATGCTCCTTATGTTCCTCTTCATTCTTTGAGTATACTAAAATATCATCAATGAACACAACAAAAAACTTATCCAAGAACTCCATGAATACTTTATTCATCATACTCATGAAATAGGCAGGGGCGTTAGTCAATCCAAATGACATAAATGTATACTCATAAAGCCCATACCTTGTGGTAAAAGTTATCTTAGGTATATCCTTTTCTCGAATCTTTAGCTGGTGGTAACATGATCGCAGGTCGATCTTCGAGAAAACTTTAGCTCCTTCCAGGTGGTCAAACAGATCATTGATCATCGGCGGTGAATACTTGTTCATGATTGTTAATTCATTCAATGCCTGATAATCAACAACCATTCTCAAAGACTTATCCTTCTTCTCAATCAATAGCACTGGGGCTCCCCATGGTGATGAACTCCGTCGGATGTAACCTTTCTCCAATAACTCCTTAATCTGTTTCTTGATCTCCTCCAGATCATTCGTGGGCATCCGGTATGGTCTCTTTGATATAGGCCCGGTGCCTGGCAACAGCTCTATCAAAAACTCGATGTCTCGATCTGGCGGCATGCCTGGTAACTCCTCTGGAAATACATCTGGGTAATCCTTCACAACAGGCACTTCCTCTTGAGCAACTCCCATGAGAGAATGTACTTGGGTTCTCCTTGGCGCATGCCTGGATACATACTTGATCATTTTCCCTCCGGGGTAGTAAGCATAATTGACTTATTGGCGCAATCGATGTTTCCTCCATACATCAACAGCCAATCCATTCCTAATATCACAAACAATCCTTGCGACTCCAAAATTATCAAGTCAGAGGGGAAAACATGACTACCTATGGTTAATGGCATCTAAAAACATCCACTGCTTGCCATATACTCAGCTCCGGGTGATGTTACCATCATAGGTGTCTTAAGAACTCTAGTGGGGAACTTATACTTATCCACAAATCCCCTTGATATGTATGAATGTGATGCACCAGTATCAAAAAGTACGATTGCGATAAATGATGACCCACAAGTATAGGGGATCTATCATAGTCCTTTCGATAAGTAAGAGTGTCGAACCCAATGAGGAGCAGAAGGAAATGATAAACGGTTTTCAGCAAGGTATTCTCTGCAAGTACTGAAATAAGTGGTAACAGATAGTTTTGTGATAAGATAATTTGTAACGAGCGACAAGTAGCAAAAGTAAATAAAGTGCAGCAAGGTGGCCCATTCCTTTTTGTAGCAAAGGACAAGCCTGGACAAACTCTTATATAAGGAAAAGCGCTCCCGAGGACACATGGGAATATCGTCAAGCTAGTTTTCATCACGCTCGTATGATTCACGTTCGGTACTTTCATAATTTGATATGTGGGTGGACCGGTGCTTGGGTGATGTTCTTACTTGAACAAGAATCCCACTTATGATTAACCTCTATTGCAAGCATCCGCAACTACAACAAAAGTATTAAGGTAAACCTAACCATAGCATGAAACATATGAATCCAAATCAGCCCCTTACGAAGCACTACATAAACTAGGGTTTAAGCTTCTGTCACTCTAGCAACCCATCATCTACTTATTACTTCCCAATGCCTTCCTCTAGGCCCAAATAATGGTGAAGTGTTATGTAGTCGACGTTCACATAACACCACTAGAGGCTAGACAACATACATCTCATCAAAATATCGAACGAATACCAAATTCACATGACTACTAATAGCAAGACTTCTCCCTTGTCCTCAGGAACAAACGTAACTACTCACAAAGCATAAACATGTTCATAATCAGAGGGGTATTAGTATGCATAAAGGATCTGAACATGTGATCTTCCACCAATTAAACCAACTAGCATCAACCACAAGGAGTAATTAACACTACTAGCAACCTACTAGCACCAATCCCGGACTTCGAGACAAGAATTGGATACAAGAGATGAACTAGGGTTTTGAGATGAGATGGTGCTAATGAAGATGTTGATGGAGATTGCCCTCTCCCGATGAGAGGAGCGTTGGTGATGATGATGGCGATGATTTCCCCCTCCGGGAGGGAAGTTTCCCCTGCAGAACAGCTCTGCCGAAGCTCTAGATTGGATCCGCCAAGGTTCCGCCTCGTGGCGGCGGAGTTTCGTCCCGAAAGGTTGCTTCTTATTTTTTTTCTCGACGAAAGACTTCATATAGGAGAAGATGGTCATCGGAGAGCCACCAGGGGGCCCATGAGGTAGGGGGCGTGCCCTAGGGGGGGCGCCCGACCCTCGTGAGCAGGGTGTGGGCCCCTTGGTCTTCATCTTTGGCGAGGATTTTTCATTATTTATTATAAGGTATTCCGTGGAGTTTCAGGACTTTTGGAGTTGTGCAGAATAGGTCTCTAATATTTGCTCCTTTTCCAGCCCAGAATTCCAGCTGCCGGCATTCTCCCTCCTTATGTAAACCTTGTAAAATAAGAGAGAATAGCCATAAGTATTATGACATAATGTGAAATAACAGCCCATAATGCAATAATATCGATATAAAAACATGATGCAAAATGGACGTATCAACTCCCCCAAGCTTAGACCTCGCTTGTCCTCAAGCGGAAGCCGATAACAATAAATATGTCCCCATGTATAGAGGTAGAGGTGTCGATAAAAATTAAATACGGACATGAGGGCATCATGATTATTCTCATAACAGCGACATATATAGATATTGTCATATGATTACTTATGTTCAAGTGATGATCTATTCACAATGCAAAAGTATGAATCAGAAACCTTATTGAGAACCAACAAACTATAACCTCAATCATTGAAGCAATTGCAATTTATCATAACATCAGAAAGAGTCTATGTCAGAGCTAAAAAGCAAGTCCACATACTCAACTATCATCTAGTCCTTCATAATTGCTAACACTCGCGCAATACTTGTGTTTACGGAGTTTTAATCGGACACAGAGAAAGATATGGGCTTATAGTTTCGCCCCACAACCTTTTACCTCGAGGGTAATGTCAACAATAATAACTCATGCCCCCTACATCCAATTAGATATATATATCAGGTTCTTTCCAACATGCTGGGCTTGCCAAAGGATAAAATGAAAAAGAAAAGGTGAAGATCACCATGACACTTGCATAAGGTAGAAGATAATAATAAAAGATAGGCCCTTCGCAGAGGGAAGCAGAGGTTGCCATGTGCTTTTATGTTTGGATGCACAAAATCTTAATGCGAAAGAACGCCACTTTATATTGCCCCTTGTGATATGAACCTTTATTATGCAGTCCGTCGCTTTTATTACTTCCACATCACAAGATCGTATAAAGCTTATTTCTCCCACACCAATCAATCATACATATTTAGAGAGCAAATTTTATTGCTTTGCACCAATGACAACTTACTTGAAGGATCTTATTCAATCCATAGGTAGATATGGTGGACTCTCACGGCAAAACTGGTTTAAGGGTATTTGAAAGCACAAGTAGTATCTCTACTTGGTGCTGAGAATTTAGCTAGCATGAGGGGGAAAGGCAAGCTCAACACGTTGGATGATCCATGACAACATACTTTATCTCAGATATAAGAAAACATAACCCATTACGTTGTCTTCCTTGTCCAACATCAACTCTTTAGCATGTCATATTTTGATGAATGTTCCCAATCATAAAAGATGTCAATGATAGTATATTTATATGTGAAACCTCTCTTTCCTTATTACTTCCTATTAATTGCAACGATGACCAAAGCTATGTCTGCCAACTCCCAACAACTTTTAATCATCACACTCTTTCTATGTGAAGTCATTACTATCAATAAGATCAATATGAACTTTTGTTTCTTTTTATTCTTTTTCTCTTTTCTTTTCTTTTATTTGGGATCATGGCAAAAATAAGCAAGCCCTTGACTCAACACTAATCTTTATTATATAGCTCACAGACTCAATTACATAGAAGGATAATAAAGCAAAACTCACAACTAGATCATGCTATAAACTTTATTCTACTAGATCAAAATATTACCAAAAGGATCGAACTAAGAAAAATGGTGATACGATACCAGGGCACTCCCCAAGCTTGGCAGTTACCAAGTGGAGTGCCCATACCAGATACTCAATTCTTCTTTGTTGAAGGAGACGGTGGTGATTTTGTTGATGGCGTAGGCTTCTTCCTTAATTTGCGTTTGAGGACAGAATTTTGGTCCCTTAGGTCCTCGATCTCCTGTTCCAGGCTCAGTATCTTTTTGCATAGTTCCTGCTTGTTTTCCTGCAAGAGTCGAAAAGGGATAAACTCAATCTTAGGTTTCTTTACCCTATCAGGGAGGCTTGACTTTTTGAACTCCACATGCATGTCCCCAGGTTGAGGTAGTGGGACTTCATCTTCATCTGAGCTCGTCTCCTCCTTTCCCTTGGGTTCATAGTCTTCTTCTTCCGTGGTCCAACCATAATGCTCCACCTCTCCATAGACCTTAGGGTCTGCAAGGTAATCAACCACATAGCTTTCTCCTTCCGAATCCTAGGACGACATGTTGCTCTGTCTGCAACAGGGCGGCTTAAAACAAAGACAAGAGATTTTTGCGTGATACGGGAGTCAAAACCTTCGGGAGAATATATAGTGATTTTTTACCGACCAAAATACGTATCGTGCAAGAAAACGGAGTCCGGAAGGCACATGAGGTGCTCATGAGGTAGGGGGCGCGCCCAGGGGGTAGGGCGTGCCCTCCACCCTCATGGGGCCCTCGTGTCCTTCCTGGACTACTACTTAATTTTCTATTTTTCTAAATATTCCAAAACGGAGAAATATTGCCTTAAAAATTGTTTTGGAGTCGGTTTACTTACCGTACCACATACCTATTCCTTTTCGGAGTCTGAAACGTTCTGGAAAGTGTCCCTTATGTATTCCTCCGGGGTTACGGTTTCAATAATATTGGTTTCAATATTTATGGGATTACCTAAGATATAATGTTTAATTCTCTGACCGTTTACCACCTTCGGATTTGTGCCTTCGAAGTTGTTGATTTTTATGGCACCGGAACGATAGACCTCCTTGATAACATAGGGGCCTTCCCATTTAGAGAGAAGTTTTCCTGCAAAAAATCTTAAACGAGAGTTGTATAGCAATACATAATCACCTACATTAAACTCACGCTTTTGTATCCTTTTGTCACGCCATATTTTAACCTTTTCTTTAAACAACTTGGCATTTTCATAAGCTTGGGTTCTCCATTCATCAAGAGAGCTAATATCAAATAACCTCTTTTCACCGGCAAGTTTGAAATCATAATTGAGCTCTTTAATAGCCCAATATGCCTTATGTTCTAGTTCAAGAGGTAAGTGACATGCTTTTCCATATACGATTTTATATGGAGACATACCCATAGGATTTTTATATGCAGTTCTATAGGCCCATAATGCATCATCAAGTTTCTTGGACCAATTCTTTCTAGACCTATTGACAGTCTTTTGCAAAATTAATTTGAGTTCTCTATTACTCAATTCTACTTGACCACTAGACTGTGGGTGATACGGATATGCAATTCTATGATTGACGCATATTTAGCAAGCATTTTATGGAAAGCACCATGAATAAAATGTGAACCACCACTAGTCATTAAATATCTAGGGACTCCAAACCTCGGGAAAAATAACTTCTTTAAGCATTTTAATAGAAGTGTTATGATCAGCACTACTAGTTGGAATAGCTTCTACCCACTTAGTAACGTAATCAACAGCAACTAAAATATGTGTATATCCATTAGAGGCAGGAAAAGGTCCCATATAATCAAAGCCCCAAACATCAAACGGTTCAATAACAAGTGAATAATTCATAGGCATTTCTTGACGTCTACTAATATTACCAATTCTTTGACATTCATCACAAGATAGGACAAACTTACGGGCATCCTTGAAGAGAGTAGGCCAATAAAAACCGGATTGCAATACCTTATGTGCAGTTCTATCTCCTGTGTGGTGTCTGATGTCTACTACACAACCTTCTTCTTGTAGACGTTGTTGGGCCTCCAAGTGCAGAGGTTTGTAGGACAATAGCAAATTTCCCTCAAGTGGATGACCTAAGGTTTATCAATCTGTAGGAGGTGTAGGATGAAGATGGTCTCTCTCAAGCAACCCTGCAACCAAATAACAAAGAGTCTCTTGTGTCCCCAACACACCCAATACAATGCTAAATTGTATAGGTGCACTAGTTCAGCGAAGAGATGGTGATACAAGTGGTACATGGATGGTAGATAAAGGTATTTGTAATCTGAAAATATAAAAACAGCAAGGTAACTAATGATAAAAGTGAGCATAAACGATATTGCAATGATAGTAAACAAGGCCTAGGGTTCATACTTTCGCTAGTGTAAGTTCCCTCAACAATGATAACATAATTGGATCACATACTTTCCCTCAACATGCAACAAAGAGTCACTCCAAAGTCACTAATAGCGGAGAACGAATGAAGAGATTATGGTAGGGTACGAAACCACCTCAAAGTTATTCTTTCCAATCAATCCGTTAGGCTATTCCTATAAGTGTCACAAACAGCCCTAGAGTTCGTACTAGAATAACACCTTAAGACACAAATCAACCAAAACCCTAATGTCACCTAGATACTCCAATGTCACCTCAAGTATCCGTGGGTATGATTATACGATATGCATCACACAATCTCAGATTCATCTATTCAACCAACACAAAGGACGTCAAAGAGTGCCCCAAAGTTTCTACCGGAGAATCACGACGAAAACGTGTGCCAACCCCTATGCATAGGTTCATGGGCGGAACCCGCAAGTGGATCACCAAAACATACATCAAGTGGATCAATAGAATACCCCATTGTCACCACGGGTATCCCACGCAAGACATACATCAAGTGTTCTCAAATCTTTAAAGACTCAAATCCGATAAGATTACTTCAAAGGGGAAACTCAATTCATTACAAGAGAGAAGAGGGGGAGGAGAAACATAGGATCCAACTATAATAGCAAAGCTCGCGAGACATCAAGATCGTGCCGAATCAAGAACATGAGAGAGAGAGATCAAACACATAGCTACTGGTACATACCCTCAGCCCCGAGGGTGAACTACTCCCTCCTCGTCATGGAGAGCGCCGGGATGATGAAGATGGCCACCGGTGAGGGTTCCCCCCCTCCGGCAGGGTGCCGGAACAGGGTCCCGATTGACTTTTGGTGGCTACAGAGGCTTGCGGCAGCGTATCTCCAGATCTAATCTCCATTTTGGAAGTTTTAGGATACTTGGGTATATATGGGTGAAAGGAGTACATCGGTGGACCGAAGGGGTGGCCACGATGTAGGGGGGTGCGCCCCAGGGGGTGGGCGCGCCCCTACCCTCGTGAGCTCTTCCTTCATCTTTTGACGTAGGGTCCAAGTCTATCCGTTAGGTTTCCTTCCAAAAATAACTTCTCCAGTTGATTTCGTTCCATTTCGACTCCGTTTGATATTCCTTTTCTTTCAAACACTGAAATAGGCATAAAACAGCAAATCTGGGCTGGGCCTCCGGTTAATAGGTTAGTCCCAAAAATAATATAAAAGTGGAAAATAAAGCCCAATATTGCCCAAAACAGTAGATAATATAGCATGGAGCAATCAAAAATTATAGATACGTTGGAGACGTATCAAGCATCCCCAAGCTTAATTCCTGCTCATCCTCGAGTAGGTAAATGATAAAAAGATAATTTTTGATGTGGAATGCTAGTTGGCATAATTTCAATGAAATTCTTCTTACTTGTGATATGAATATTTAGATCCGAAAGATTCAAGACAAAAGTTCATATTGACATAAAAATGATAATACTTCAAGCATACTAACAAAGCAATTATGTCTTCTCAAAATAACATGGCTAAAGAAAGTTGTCCCTACAAAATCATATAGTCTGGCTATGCTCCATCTTCACCACACAAATTATTTAAATCATGCACAACCCCGATGACAAGCCAAGCAATTGTTTCATACTTTTGATGTTCTCAAACTTTTTCAATCTTCACGCAATATATGAGCGTGAGCCATGGACATAGCACTATAGGTGGAATAGAATGGTGGTTGTGGAGAAGACAAAAAAGGAGAAGATAGTCTCACATCAACTAGGCGTATCAATGGGCTATGGAGATGCCCATCAATAGATATCAATGTGAGTGAGTAGGGATTGCCATGCAACAGATGCACTAGAGCTATAAGTATATGAAAGCTCAACAAAAGAAACTAGTGGGTGTGCATCCAACTTGCTTGCTCACGAAGACCTAGGGCATTTTGAGGAAGACCATCATTGGAATATACAAGCCAAGTTCTATAATGAAAGATTCCCACTAGTATATTAAAGTGACAACATAGGAGACTCTCTATCATGAAGATCATGGTGCTACTTTGAAGCACAAGTGTGGTAAAAGGATAGTAGCATTGCCCCTTCTCTCTTTTTCTCTCATTTTTTTGGGCCTTATCTTTTTTATGGCCTCTTTTATTTATTTATTTATTTTCATCCGGAGTCTCATCCCGACTTATGGGGGAATCATAGTCTCCATCATCCTTTCCTCACTGGGACAATGCTCTAATAATGATGATCATCACACTTTTATTTACTTACAACTCAAGAATTACAACTCGATACTTAGAGCAAGATATGACTCTATATGAATGCCTCCGGCGGTGTACCGGGATGTGCAATGACTCATGAGTGACATGTATGAAAGAATTATGGACGATGGCTTTGCCACAAATACGATGTCAACTACATGGTCATGCAAAGCAATATGACAATGATGAAGTGTGTCATAATAAACGGAGTGATGGAAAGTTGCATGGCAATATATCTCGGAATGGCTATGGAAATGCCATAATAGGTAGGTATGGTGGCTGTTTTGAGGAAGGTATATGGTGGGTTTATGGTACCGGCGAAAGTTGCGCGGTACTAGAGAGGCTAGCAATGGTGGAAGGGTGAGAGTGTGTATAATCCATGGACTCAACATTAGTCATAAAGAACTCACATACTTATTGCAAAAATCTATTAGTTATCGAAAAAAAGTATTACGTGCATGCTCCTAGGGGGATAGATTGGTAGGAAAAGACCATCGCTCGTCCCGGACCGCCACTCATAAGGAAGGCAATCAATAAATAAATCATGCTCCGACTTCATCACATAACGGTTCACCATACATGCATGCTACGGGAATCACAAACTTCAACACAAGTATTTCTCAAATTCACAACTACTCAACTAGCATGACTCTAATATTACCATCCTCATATCTCAAAACAATCATCAAGTATCAAACTTCTCTTAGTATTCAACACACTCATAAGAGAATTTTATTATTCTTGAATACCTAGCATATTAGGATTTTAAGAAAATTACCATGCTATTTAAGACTCTAAAAATAATCTAAGTGAAGCATGAGAGTTCATCTATTTCTTCAAAATAAAACTACCACCATGCTCTAAAAGATATAAGTGAAACACTAGAGCAAATGACACACTACTCCGAAAGATGTAAGTGAAGATCAATGAGTAGTCGAATAATTATGCAACTATGCGAAGACTCTGTCTCATTTAATGATTTCAGGTCTTGATAATTTATTCAAACAGAAAGCAAAGCAAAATAAAATGACATTATAAGAATGGCAAACATCATGTGAAGAAGCGAAAACTTAGGATCAATCGGAACTAACCGATAGTTGTTGAAGAAGAAAGGTGGGATGCCAACTGGGGCATCCCCAAGCTTAGACACTTGATACTTCTTGAAATATTATCTTGGGTGCCTTGGGAATCCCCAAGCTTCATATTTTGTGTCTCCTTAATTCCTCTCATATCACGGTCTCCCTAAATCTCAAAAGCTTCATCCACACAAAACTCAACAAGAACTCGTGAGATAAGTTAGTATAAACCATTGCAAAAACCTTATCATACTCTACTATAGAAAATCACTAAAATTATTATTCAACATTGCATACTAAATTCCTCTGCATATTTAATAGTCCTATCCTCAAATAGAATCATTAAAGAAGCAAACATATGCAAACAATGCAAACATAACAAGAATCTGCCTAAACAGGAGAGTCTGTAAAGAATGCTGGAACATCCATATTTGCCTAGCTCCAAAAATTATGAAAGAAAATTCCCACTATAGTAAATTTATCAGAGATTAATATGCAAAAGGTTTCAACATTTTATCACATTCTGACTTTTCTAGGTAATTATTGCAACAGCGGTAAACTTTCTATTTTCAAACAGGAACATGTGGACTTCTAAAATAGGCATAGTAAAGGCTATCAATGCCACTTTTATTGAAATAAAGGATTCAAAACATTTTTATAAATAACATAAATCAAATATTAACAAAATAAATTGACGCTCCAAGCAAAACACATATCATGTGGTGAATAAAAATATAGCTCCAAGTAAAGTTACCGATGAACGAAGACGAAAGAGGGGATGCCTTCCGGGGCATCCCCAAGCTTAGGCTCTTGGAAATCCTTGAATATTATCTTTGGGTGCCTTGGGCATCCCCAAGCTTAGGCTCTTGCCACTCCTTATTCCATAGTCCATCGAATCCTTACCGAAAACTTGAAAACTTCACAACACAAAACTTAACAGAAAACTCGTAAGCTCCGTTAGTATAAGAAAATAAATCACCACTTCAAGGTACTGTAATGAACTCATTATTTATTTATATTGGTGTTAAACCTACTGTATTACAACTTCTCTATGGTTTATAAACTATTTTACTAGCCATAGATTCATCAAAATAAGCAAACAACACATAGAAAACAGAATCTGTCAAAAACAGAACAGTCTGTAGTAATCTGGATCAAACGCATACTTATGGAACTCATAAAATTCTCAAATAAATTTCTGGACCTGAGTAATTTATCTATTAATCATCTTCAAAAATAATTAACTAAATAGCACTCTCCAAATAAAAATGGTAGCAATTATCGTGAGCGCTAAAGTTTCTGTTTTTTACAGCATGATCAACAAGACTTTCCCCAAGTCTTCCCAAAGGTTCTACTTGGCACAGACACTAACTAAAAGCATAAAATCACATCTAAATAGAGGCTAGATGAATTATTTATTACTAAACAGGAACAAAAATCAAGGAACTAAAATAAAATTGGGTTGCCTCCCAACAAGCGCTATCATTTAACGGCCCTAGCTAGGCATGATAATGACAATGATGCTCACATAAAAGATAAGAATTGAAATATAAAGAGAGCATCATGAAGAATATGACTAGCACATTTAAGCCTAACCCACTTCCTATGCATAGGGATTTTGTGATCAAACAACTTATGGGAACAATAATCAACTAGCATAGGAAGGCAAAACAACCATAACTTCAAGATTTTAAGCACATAGAGAGGAAATTTGATATTATTGCAATTCCTACAAGCATATATTCCTCCCTCATAATAATTTTCAGTAGCATCATGAATGAATTCAACAATATAACCAGCATCTAAATAATTCTTTTCATGATCTACTTGCATAGAAAATTTACTACTCTCCACATAAGCAAAATTGTTCTCATTCGGAATAGTGGGAGTATCATAAGAGACTTGAATACTATAAATTGTTTCCACGTTAAAGGAGTAATGTTCAGAGAAAGGGTACTCATAATCATGACAAGTTTTATAAATATAATCATCACTACTCTTTATAGCATAAGTTTTATCACAATAATCACCATAAGTAGCAACTTTGTTCTCATCATAATCGATTGAAACCTCTTCCAAGATAGTGGATACATCACTAAATAAAGTCATGACCTCTCCAAATCCACTTTCATAAATATTATAAGATTCAACATACTCCAAAATAGTGGGATCATTACTTCCTAAAGTTGACACTCTTCCAAACCCACTTTCATCAATATAATCATCGTAAGTAGAAGGCATGCTATCATCATAACAACTTTGCATATCAAAACTTGAGAGGCTAAAAATATCATCATTATTAAACATAGCATCCCCAAGCTTGGGCCTTTTAATATCATAATCATAATCACTCTCATCATTAATAGTATAGATAGCACCAATAGTATAGCAATTATAATATTCTTCCAAGCAAGTGCCAAAAAGATTTTCAAGATCATAAGAAGTTTCATTATCTTCCCAATCGTAATCATCACAACCAGCAATAGGCACAACGAGATCATCATCAAGTGTATCATTTTCATGAGGCACATCAATAATAGGAGCAAATTTATTTGGGAGAGATACCTTTTTACCTCTCTTCCTTTTTCTTTTCTTCTTCTTCACCACATCATGTGTGGGTTCAATCCTCTTTTTGGAGATCCTTATTAATGAGATTGGTTGAACAGAGGGCTCCTCTTCGTTACCTGATTCATCATAAGAAATAATAGGAGAATATTGAGAAGTCTCTTCCCTTTTGTTAGCATTCTCTTCATCTTCTATTTGGTTTCTTTTCTTTATGTAATTGGCAATATAAGGATTTTCAATGCAATTCACCGCGCAATACACATAAATTTCCTCTAGATCAAAATGAAGAATTTTATCAAGGGCAAATTTTGGAATATCCTTAGTTCTACGTTTAATTTCTTCATAACCCAAGAGCAAACTAATTTCATTATGATGTGCAAGGGAAATCAAGTCATCACAATTTTTGGACACGATACGCTCATGAAACAATTTGCATTCGGTACTAAAATGATCGCGTTCATTGCAAAGTTCACAAGTAGGGCTAAGAAAAGATAAATTTTTAGCACATTCATCTAGCTCTTCTTGCAACAATTTGGTTTCTAAGTACTTATGCCTCTTGAAATATCTATCTTCCCTATTTGGTGTGTACTTGCTAGCCCAGTCTACTCCACAAAAATTGACATGTTTATAGGAGGCATTTTCATCATAACTAGTGCAATCATCATTAGCATCATGGATATTCAAAGAATTCGTACTAACAACATTGCAATCATGATCATCATTCAAATATTTAGTGCCAAACATTTTAGAGATCTCTTCTTCTAGCACTTGAGCACAATTATCCTTTCCATCATACTCACGAAAGATATCAAAAAGATGAAGCGTATGAGACAAACTCAATTCCATTTTTTGTAGTTTTCTTTTATAAACTAAACTAGTGATAAAACAAGAAACTAAAAGACTCGATTGCAAGATATAAACATATACCTTCAAGCACTCACCTCCCCGGCAACGGCTCCAGAAAAGAGCTTGATGTCTACTACACAACCTTCTTCTTGTAGACGTTGTTGGGCCTCCAAGTGCAGAGGTTTGTAGGACAGTAGAAAATTTCCCTCAAGTGGATGACCTAAGGTTTATCAATCCGTAGGAGGCGTAGGATGAAGATGGTCTCTCTCAAGCAACCCTGCAACCAAATAACAAAGATTCTCTCGTGTCCCCAACACACCTAATACAACGGTAAATTGTATAGGTGCACTAGTTCGGCGAAGAGATGGTGATACAAGTGGTATATGGATGGTAGATAAAGGTATTTGTAATCTGAAAATATAAAAACAGCAAGGTAACTAATGATAAAAGTGAGCGTAAACGGTATTGCAATGATAGTAAACAAGGCCTAGGGTTCATACTTTCGCTAGTGTAAGTTCCCTCAACAATGATAACATAATTGGATCACATAACTTTCCCTCAACATGCAACAAAGAGTCACTCCAAAGTCACTAATAGCGGAGAACGAACGAAGAGATTATGGTAGGGTATGAAACCACCTCAAAGTTATTCTTTCCAATCAATCCATTGGGCTATTCCTATAAGTGTCACAAACAGCCCTAGAGTTCATACTAGAATAACACCTTAAGACACAAAATCAACCAAAACCCTAATGTCACCTAGATACTCCAATGTCACCTCAAGTATCCGTGGGTATGATTATACGATATGCATCACACAATCTCAGATTCATCTATTCAACCAACACAAAGGACCTCAAAGAGTGCCCTAAAGTTTCTACCGGAGAATCACGACGAAAACGTGTGCCAGCCCCTATGCATAGGTTCATGGGCGGAACCCACAAGTTGATCACCAAAACATACATCTAGTGGATCAATAGAATACCCCATTGTCACCACGGGTATCCCACGTAAGACATACATCAAGTGTTCTCAAATCTTTAAAGACTCAATCCGATAAGATTACTTCAAAGGGGAAACTCAATTCATTACAAGAAAGAAGAGGGGGAGGAGAAACATATGATCCAACTATAATAGCAAAGCTCGCGATACATCAAGATCGTGCCAAATCAAGAACACGAGAGAGAGAGAGATCAAACACATAGCTACTGGTACATACCCTCAGCCCCGAGGGTGAACTACTCCCTCCTCGTCATGGAGAGCGCCGGAATGATGAAGATGGCCACTGGTGAGGGTTCCCCCCTCCGGCAGGGTGCCGGAATAGGGTCCCGATTGACTTTTGGTGGCTACAGAGGCTTGCGGCGGCGGAACTCCAGATCTAATCTCCGTTCTGGAAGTTTTAGGATACGTGGGTATATATGGGTGAAAGGAGTACGTCGATGGACCGAAGGGGTGGCCACGAGGCAGGGGGCGCGCCCCAGGGGGGTGGGCGCCCCCCTACCCTCATGAGCTCCTCCTTGATCTTCTCATGTAGGGTCCAAGTCTATTCGGTAGGTTTCCTTCCAAAAATAACTTCTCCAGTTGATTTCGTTCCGTTTCGATTCCGTTTGATATTCCTTTTCTTTGAAACACTGAAATAGGCATAAAACAGCAAAATCTGGGCTGGGCCTTCGGTTAATAGGTTAGTCCTAAAAATAATATAAAAGTGGAAAATAAAGCCCAATATTGCCCAAAACAGTAGATAATATAGCATGGAGCAATCAAAAATTATAGATACGTTGGAGACGTATCAGTGTCCTCCATAAGTTTCGGAGTGGCACTTGCGTAGGATCTGTTCCTGTTCATGCTCAGGTACACAACGTCTAATAACACCATCTACTCCTTCTTTATAAAGATGTGCGTCATCCCAAAAGTAATGTCTCAAATCATAGAAGAACTTTTTCTTTTGTTGGTATGTGAAGCTAGGTGGTATAAATTTAGCAGCTATGTAATTAGCATAATCAGCATACCAAGGAGTACTACGAGAAGTACTTATGACATTTAATTGTTCATTAGGAAAGCTATCGTCAATAGGTAGTGGGTCATCAAGAACATTCTCTAACCTAGATAAGTTGTCTGCAACGGGGTTCTCAGCTCCTTTTCTATCAACAATATGCAAATCAAATTCTTGCAGCAAGAGAACCCATCTAATAAGTCTAGGTTTAGCATCTTTCTTCTCCATAAGATATTTAATAGCAGCATGATCAGTGTGGATAGTTACTTTAGAATCAACAATATAAGGTCTGAACTTATCACAAGCAAATACAACTGCTAAAAGTTCTTTTTTAGTAGTAGCATAATTTCTTTGAGCATTGTCTAGAGTCTTACTAGCATAATGGATAACATTTAATTTCTTATTAACTCTTTGCCCTAGAACAACACCTACAGCATAATCGCTAGCATCACACATAATTTCAAAGGGTAAATTCCAATCAGGTGGCTGAACAATAGGTGCAGAGACTAATGCTTTCTTAAGTATTTCAAATGCTTCTACACAATCATCATCAAAGAAAAATGGTATATATATTTGTAATAAATTAGCCAGAGGCCGAGAAATTTTTGAGAAGTCCTTAATGAACCTCCTATAAAATCCAGCGTGACCAAGGAAACTTCTTATACCTTTGATGTCCTTGGGACATGGCATCTTTTCAATAGCATCAACCTTGGCTTTATCAACTTCAATACCTCTTTCCAAAACTTTATGCCCCAAGACAATACCTTCATTAACCATAAAGTGGCACTTTTCCCAATTCAAGACAAGATTAGTTTCTTCACATCTCTGCAAAACTCGATCAAGATTGCTCAAGCAATCGTCAAAAGAAGATCCATAGACGGAAAAGTCGTCCATGAAAACCTCACAAATCTTTTCACAAAAGCCAGAGAATATAGCCATCATGCATCTTTGAAAGGTAGCAGGTGCATTACATAAACCAAAAGGTATACGTCTATAAGCAAAAGTACCAAAAGGGCATGTAAAAGTAGTCTTTGATTGATCTTTAGCCGACACAGGTATTTGAGAGAAACCAAAATAACCATCTAGAAAGCAGTAATGTGTATATTTGCATAATCTTTCTAGCATTTGATCGATAAAAGGTAAGGGGTAATGATCTTTCTTAGTAGCCTTATTTAATTTGCGGAAATCAATTACCATCCTATAACCTGTAATAATTCTTTGTGGAATCAATTCATTTTTATCATTAGGAACAATAGTAATACCTCCCTTCTTAGGGACACAATGAACAGGACTTACCCACTGACTATCAGCAACGGGATAAATTATACCTGCCTCCAGAAGCTTTAGTATTTCTTTTCTTACCACTTCTTTCATTTTAGGATTCAGACGTTGTTGAGGATCACGAACTAGTTTGGCATCTGCTTCCAAATTTATTTTATGTTGACATAGAGTGGGTCTAATGCCCTTAAGATCATCAAGAGTATATCCAATAGCAGCACGGTGCTTCTTCAGAATTTTCAATAATCTTTCTTCTTCATGCTCTGAAAGGTTAGCACTAATAATAACAGGATATATCTTCTTTTCATCAAGATATGCATATTTAAGATTATCAGGCAACGGTTTAAGCTCAAACATGGGATCACCCTTAGGTGGAGGAGGATCCCCTAGGATTTCAACAGGCAAATTGTGTTTCAGCATAGGTTCTTGTTTAAAGAATACTTCATCTATTTCCCTTCTTTCATTCATAAACATATCATTCTCATGGTCTAGCAAATATTGTTCTAAAGGATCACTAGGAGGTACGGCAATAGAAGCAAGACCAATAATTTCATCCTTACTAGGCAATTCTTCTTCACGGTGTTGTTTACTAAATTTAGAGAAATTAAATTCATGAGTCATATCATCCAAGCCAATAGTAAGAACATTCTTTTCGCAGTCTATCCTAGCATTAACTATATTCAGGAAGGGTCTACCAAATATAATGGGACAAAAGCTATTTTGTGGGGAACTAAGAATAAGAAAATCAGCAGGATATTTAGTTTTCCCGCACAAGACTTCAACATCTCTAACAATTCCCATTGCTGAAATAGTATCTCTATTAGCAAGTTTAATTGTGACATCAATATCTTCTAACTCAGCAGGTGCAATTTCATGCTTGATTTCTTTATACAAGTCATAAGGTATAACACTAGCACTAGCACCCATATCACATAAGCCATGATAACAATGATCTCCTATTTTAACAGAAATAACAGTGTAGCGATCAGACCTCAAACGGTCCAATCTCTGTGCTTAGGTGTCATCCCTGGATCAGTAATGCTGACACCACATAGTACTTGAAGGATTTATAACAGAGTAGCAATCACACACTTATTACATCAAGTGTCTCAAAAGAGAAGTTATAACAATAAATATGGCTTCAGGCCATCTAATAACGATAACAGCGGAAGGCTTGGAAGATAAGTGAGTCCGTTAACTCCAATGTCATCACTGAGTATAGAACCACGACCTAAAAGCACCTTACTCGTCGTCTGAAAAGTCTGCAACATGAACGTTGCAGCCCGAAACGGGTCAGCACATGGAATATGCTGGCAATGTAACACATAGAGAGCAATGAAAGAATAAGGCTATACTATATGCATATTTGGTTGGTGGAAAGCTCAATGGTTACAGTTTTGCGTAAAGCCAATTTTTCCCTACTGCAAAGGAATAAATTTTATTTAACTATCATGGTGGTTGTTAAACATTGAGAATGGTTGACAACATTCTCAATCCCAATTAAGCATCATCATAAAAAAACAACAAATTATTTAGAGTAACATGATGAGATTCACATGATAATCCAAGTAATAGATACTCAAGATGTCCATAACCGGGGACACGGCTAACCATGATTAGTTTATACACTATGCAGAGGTTTGCGCACTTTTCCCCACAAGACTTGATCGCCTCCGTTTGATTTCTCGCACTACACGGTGTTTGAGAAACGCATGACCGAGACACAGTCTTTTAGAAGCGCTAGCACCTTACGGACGGGTAGAACGTTACACCTACTTTCCCCTACATCTGCTAGTCTACCACTGTAAGAGTTCGCACGACTTAATCAACTATGCTAGAGCCCATAGTAGCTTGTGGCTGCACACGGAAGTTTCTAGCATGAATAATCTCATGATCCCTTTGAGCCTGGGTGGCGGTCCAAAAGAAAAACAGGCAATCGCTGGAATACCCAGGTGCCTCAATCCACCCAGATGTGTATTTAAGTTGCCACCTTAGATAAACCATTAATTTATCAAACTCACATCTGTCATGGATTTCACTCACCCAATCCACGTCTACTAGCATAGCATGGCATAAAAAGCAAACGTAGAAGTAACTCCCAAAGGTTTGATAATAAACATGTAATAGGTACTACCTCAACTAGTTCCCAAAACCCACAATTTAATTAGATCCTAAACATGCAATGTGTGAGGATTGATCTAATGCAATAAAAACCGGGTAGTAGGAAGTATGATCAAAGTGTTACTTGCCTTGCTGATGATCCGCGAAACCTAGCGATTCAAAGTAGCAAGCGGCGCACTCCGAATACTCCATCGCAAACAAACAAGCATACAATAAGTACTCATCTAATGCACATGTAAAACTCAAATAAGAGATTTAACTAGAAAATTCAACTTAAGAACTCCGGTTGGCAAAAAGAATCAAATCGAACGAAGCAACGAAAGACAAACGGTAAAAGAAACATGCTTCATTTACTATTCTGGATCTAGGTCAAATTTTACAGAGGCAAAAGCTTTTAGTTGGTTAAACGGAAAGAGGGTTTCGAGACGAAACTCCAGGCGCTTGAATCGCCTGATTCCGATAAACGAGCGAAAAGTTATACTAGAACGAAAATCGGATCAGGAATCGTGATCAGATAAATCACGGATTTAATCCGAGAAAAAGAAAATGACGAACAGATTAACGAACGAACATTCGTTATCTAGATCTAAATGATGAATGCGTTCGTTAAAACAAATGAACGAGCGAACGCTCGCTAAATAACTAAACCAAAAAAACGGATCTATCGAAAAAAACGGATCTAAAAAAACCAAAAAAACCGACGAAAATACCGAACAGTTTTTCTAAAAAAACGGCGGCAGGGCAACCTCAGCGTGCGGCTCCGGCGATGGCGGCGGCGGCGGCGCTAGGGTTGGGCGGCTCAGGCGGCTAGGGTTGGGCGGCTCGGGCTGGGGCCTCGCCTTATAAAGGCCGGCCGGGCCGGGTGTCCTGGTCGGACACGGCCCGGTAGGTCGGTTCAACTTTTTTTTTAAAATAATTACACTCAGAAAAAAACAAAAAGAATACTAAACGGACTCCAAAAATCCCGAAATAAATTTTCCCCGGCTTCTAAAATCAAGCCGCACAGGATGAACATTTATTTGGGGCCTAAATGCAATTTTGAAAAACACGCATTTTTTCCTAAATTCAAATAAAATAGCAAATAAATCCAAAATAAAATCTTATTTGATTTTTTATTAAATCCTCAATATTTCTTTATTTTGCGAAAGTCATTTTATTCCCTCTCTCATATTTTTGTAATAGAAATAATTGAAGATAAAATAAATAAAATCAAATGATTCTATTCTCAAAATTTGAGAAAACTCAAATATGAAAATAACAAAATCCCCAACTCTCTCCGAGGGTCCTTGAGTTGCGTAGAATTTTCTAGGATCAACCAAAATGCAAATAAAATATGATATGCAATGATGATCTGTTGTATAACATTCCAAATTGAAAATTTGGGATGTTACAAACTACCCCCCTTAAGATGAATCTCGCCCTCGAGATTCGGGTTGGCTAGAAAATAGGTGAGGGTGGTCCTTCAACAGATCTTCCTCTCGTTCCCAGGTGGCTTCTTCCTCCGTGTGGTGGCTCCACTAAACCTTGCAAAACTTGATAACCTTGCTGCAGGTGACTCGGCTAGCATACTCAAGAATCTTGTCTGGTTTCTCCTCATAGGTCAAATCACTGTCCAACCGAATCGCTTCCAGTGGCACTGTGTCTCTCAACGGTATATCAGCCATCTCTACGTGGCACTTCTTCAACTGGGAAACGTGGAACACGTCGTGAACTCCTGACAATCCTTTGGGCAATTCCAACTTGTAGGCTACTTCTCCCATACGCTCCAAAACTTTATATGGTCCTACAAAACATGGCGCTAACTTTCCCTTAACTCGAAAGCGCTTAACTCCTCGAAGTGGAGATACTCGAAGATAAACTCGGTCTCCGACTTTGTAAACCGTTTCCTTGCGTTTAGAATCTGCGTAGCTCTTTTGCCTGGATTGGGCTACCTTGAGTCTATCACGAATCAATTTCACTTTCTGTTCAGACTCCTTAATCAGATCCGGTCCAAACAACTGGCAGTCTCCAACCTCATCCCACGACAATGGGGTCCTGCACCTCCTTCCGTACAAGGCTTCGAAAGGTGCCATCTTCAAACTGGATTGATAACTGTTGTTGTAAGAGAACTCTACGTATGGCAAATTCTCGTCCCAACTAGATCCGTAATCTAGCACACAAGCTCTCAGCATATCCTCCAAAATCTGATTGACTCTCTCTGTCTGTCCATCTGTCTGCAGATGGAAAGCTGTACTGAACTCTAGCCTGGTGCCCAAAGTTTCATGCAACTGATTCCAGAACTTTGAGGTAAACTGGATTCCTCTTTCTGATACAATGCTCCTTGGAAGTCCATGCAGACATACGATCCTGGTCATGTATATCTTTGCCAACTTGGCACTAGTATAGGTAGTCTTCACTGGAATGAAATGAGCTACCTTTGTCAAATGATCGACTACAACCCATATCGAGTCATAGCCTGAACGTGTTCTGGGCAATCCTGTAATAAAATCCATGCCTAACTTATCCCACTTCCATTCGGGTATCGGCAATGGCTGTAGCAATCCTGCTGGCTTCTGATGCTCTGCCTTTACTCTCTAACATACATCACAAACTGCTACATACTCCGCAATATCCTTCTTCATTCCGGTCCACCAGAAAGTATCCTTCAAATCCAAATACATCTTGGTATTTCCCGGGTGAATCGAGTACGGCGAATCATGGGCCTCTTGTAGAATTAGCTTCCCGATCTCCGGGTCATTAGGCACATAAACACGGTCCTCAAACCATAAGGTATCGGGCTCATCCTCACGAAATCCTTTAGCTTTTCCTTTTCTCATTTTCTCCTTAATAGAAGCAATCTCCTTGTCAGTCCTTTGAGCTTCTCTGATCTTATCCATCAAAGTAGACTGAGTCTCCAATGCTGCTACATAGCCTCTCGGAACTATCTCCAAACATAGCTCATGAAGATTTTCGGCTAACTCCCTTGGTAAATCTCCCGTCATTAGGGTGTTGACATGACTTTTATGGCTCAACGCATCGGCTACTACGTTAGCCTTTCCGGGGTGATAATGCAATCTCATATCATAATCCTTGATGAGCTCCAACCATCTCCTTTGCCTGAGATTCAACTCCTTCTGCGTGAAAATGTACTTCAAACTCTTGTGATCCGTGTACACTTCACAATGATTTCCAATGAGAAAGTGTCTCCAAGTTTTCAATGCATGCACTACGGCTGATAATTCCAAATCATGCGTGGCATAATTCAACTCATGAGGCTTAAGTTGTCGTGAGGCATATGAAACAACTCTTCCTTCCTGCATAAGCACTGCTCCAAGTCCTCGACGTGAAGCGTCACAATACACCTCATAATCCTTGGTCTGATCTGGCAAAATCAACACAGGTGATGTAACCAAACGCTTCTTCAACTCCTGGAAACTGGCCTCACATTCCTCAGTCCATATGAACTTGGTATCCTTCTTCAACAATTCTGTCATAGGCTTCGCAATCTTCAAGAAATTTTTGATGAATCTTCGGTAGTATCCTGCAAGTCCAAGAAAACTCTGGATCTCTCTAACGGTTGTTGGCGCTTCCCAATTTGTCGCAGTGTCAACCTTGGTGGGATCTACTGCTATACCTTCTCCGGATATAACGTGTCCGAGAAATCCAACTTCCTTCAACCAAAACTCACATTTGCTAAACTTGGCATATAACTGATGTTCTCTGAGCTTACCAAGTACCAAATGCAAATGCTCCTTATGCTCCTCTTCATTCTTCGAGTAGACTAAAATATCATCAATGAACACCACGACGAACTTATCCAAAAACTCCATAAACACTTTGTTCATCCTGTTCATAAAATATGCAGGTGCGTTAGTCAGACCAAATGACATAACGGTATACTTGTACAGCCCATACCTGGTGGTAAAAGCTGTCTTAGGTATATCTTGTTCTCGAATCTTCAACTGATGGTATCCTGATCGCAAGTCGATCTTGGAAAATACCTTAGCTCCTTGCAATCGATCAATCAGATCATTGATCATCGGTAGTGGGTACTTGTTCTTGATGGTTACTTCATTCAATCATCGATAATCAACAACCATCCTTAACGATCCATCCTTCTTCTCCACTAGAAGTACTGGCGATCCCCAAGGCGAAGAACTTGGGCGAATATAACCTTTATCCAGTAACTCCTTAATCTGCTTCTTAATCTCTTCCAAATCCTTTGCGGGCATCCTATATGGTCTCTTAGATATTGGCCCTGTGCCTGGCAAAAGTTCAATGAAAAACTCAATATCTCTATCCGGTGGCATGCCTGGCAACTCCTCTGGAAATACATCAGGGAAATCCTTCACCACTGGTACTTCCTCCTGTACAACTCCTGTTAACGAATTCACTTGAGTCCTCCTCGGCACATGCCGGGATACATACTTGATCCTTCTTCCTTCTGGGGTGGTAAGCAAAATTGACTTACTAGCGCAATCAATGTTTCCTCCATACATCGACAGCCAATCCATACCTAGAATTACATCCAAACCTTGTGATTCCAAAATGATCAAATCTGAGGGAAACACATGCCTACCTATACTCAATGGCACTTGAAAACATCCCTTGCTAGCCATATACTCCGCTCCTGGTGAGCTTACTAACATAGGTGTTCTAAGAACTTTGGTGGGCAGGTTATACTTATCCACAAATCCCCTTGATATGTATGAATGCGATGCACCGGTATCAAAAAGAACTAGTGCAGTAAATGACTTAACCAAAAACTTACCGATTACTGCATCTGGCTGCTCTTCAACCTCCTCCACGTTAACATGGTTCACCTGTCCCCTGTTGAAAGGGTTCGGCTTCTTCCCAGAGCTTCCATTGCCATTTCCATTCTAGGATTCAGGACATTCATTGGCATAATGTCCGGTCTTCTGGCACTTAAAGCAAGTGACTTGGCTCAGGTCTCTCTTGGCTGGGGTTGATGGGTTGGTGCGGTTCTGGCCGTTGCTTCCTCCATTCCCATTACTATTCTTGGTGCCATTGTGATTGTGCGAGCTACCTCCTCCATGGGTATGCTGAAAATGTCCTCCCGGTCTAGGGGTAAAATGTGGCTTCTGCTGAGCTCCAGAATTGTACTTCCCTTGTCCATACTTCCTCTTGCGATTCTCAATCTGCTGCTGCTTCCCTTCAATCATGAGAGCACGATCTACCAACTCCTGGTAGTTGTTGAAGGTTGCTACCATCAACTGCATGCTCAACTCATCATTCAGTCGTTCCAGAAACTTCTCCTGCTTAGCTGCATCCGTAGCTACATCATCTGGGGCATAACATACTAACTTACTAAAGTCCTCCACATACTGGCCAACTGTCCGTCCTCCTTGGCGCAAGTTGCGAAACTCACGCTTCTTCATGGCCATAGCTCCTGCTGAAACATGGGCAGTACAAAAAGCCTACTGAAACTGGTCCCATGTGATAGTGTCGATAGGGAAAGTAGCGGTGAAATTCTCCCACCATGATGCTGCGGGTCCTTCCAACTGATGTGCGGCAAACTTCACCTTTTCCGCATCTGTGCATCCTGTCGTGGTTAACTCCCTTGCTGTCTTGCGGAGCCAATCATCTGCTACTATAGGCTCGGTGCTACTAGAAAACACCAGCGGATTCAGCCTAAGAAAACGGGCTAAGTGATCAGCAGGTGGTGGTGGTGGTGGTGGGTTCTTGTTATTGTTCCCCTGATTCTGATTCTGGACTAGCAACTGCATCAATGTGTTATGCTGCTAGATCAACTGGGTGAGCTCCGGTGGGAAGGTAAATCCGGGGTCACGTCTCGGAGGCATCTGAGGGTTTAGAAAAGATGAGATTTAAGAATAGAGAGGGGTCTAGAGAGAAAACACTACCCATATGCACATGAGGCAAAAGCAAACAATTCACTTCATTCAATCAAACAAGGGCATACAATCGATCTAACTATCACAAAAGTGCTCGGACTACTATATTTACATGGTGGACTACTACTACTGATGGGGTGGTCTACTAGAAATATTCTTAGGTTGTAGACTCCATGATATCTGCTCCAGCTTCATCAACATAGTCATCATTGATATCATCTAGATCTGAGTCGGTGTCGTCGATGATGATGTAGTCCTCCGGGCGAATCTCCTTGGGTTCTTCGTCTTCTTCTACTTGTGTAGGGTCTCCCATAAATATTCCAATCTTCTTGATCAGATCGTCATTCTTCTCCACTAATACTTCGATTTCCTCTTCATAATCTTCACGTGTAGCCTTGAGTTCTTCCTCCAGTTCCTTGATTCTTGTCCTCGCCTTCTTCAGATCTATCATGTCAACGCACATCTGGTTCTCCTGACGTCGAATGTGCTGGTTTAACTCCTAGATAAAAGCTGCAACTAATCTATCCTTCCTGGTGCTGATCATCTCCCAGTGCTCATCTCGGCACCCACAAATCTGGTAGATAGTATCCTTGAGATCATTGCGGTAAACTTCTCCAATGCGTCCCATGGTGATGTGAGCTGCCATGCTCTTTCCTAGACTCCATGTTGGTGCATCAAAGGAAAACTCTATGGGTTCAGTGACTGGCATGAATGTCCTTCCTAGAACTTGAACTTGAATCATCCAGCGCTCTTCTTCACGTAAAGTGGCGTTGTAAGTCCCGATGAAGCTTGGTACTCCTATGTTCAGATATCTAGTGACTTCCTTCAAGTGACGTCCAAAGGGTGTATCTTCATCCGGTTGCGTGAACTTGTTCCTTGCATCCGCCATCCTAAAAGAGTAGAAAAGATGAGGAGTAAGAAAGGAGAAGAGTGAGTAGTGATCTAGGGCTTTAGCTTAATGGTCGTGTCCTATAGTCAGCGTGTGCTTTGATACCATCTTGTAGCAATCAGACCTCAGACGGTCCAATCTCTGTGCTCAGGTGTCATCCCTGGATCAGTAATGCTGACACCACATAGTACTTGAAGGATTTATAACGGAGTAGCAATCACACACTTATTACATCGAGTGTCTCAAAAGAGAACTTATTACAATAAATATGGCTTAAGGCCATCTAATAACGATAACAGCGGAAGGGTAGGAAGATAAGTGAGTCCATCAACTCCAACGACATCAGTGAGTATAGAACCACGACCTAAAAGCACCTTACTCGTCGTCTGAAAAGTCTGCAACATGAACGTTGCAGCCCAAAATAGGTCAGCACATGGAATATGCTAGCAATGTAACACATAGAGAGCAATGAAAGAATAAGGCTATACTATACGCATATTTGGCTGGTGGAAAGCTCTATGGTTACAGATTTGCGTAAAGACAATTTTTCCCTACTGTAAAGGAATAAATTTTATTTAACTATCATGGTGGTTGTTAAACATTGAGAATGGTTGACAGCATTCTCAATCCCAATTAAGCATCATCATAAAAAAAACCAACAAATTATTTAGAGTAACATGATGAGATTCACATGATAATCCAAGTACTAGATACTAAAGATGTCCATAACCGGGGACATGGCTAACCATGATTAGTTTATACACTCTGCAGAGGTTTGCGCACTTTTCCCCACAAGACTCGATCGCCTCCGTGTGATTTCTCGCACTACACGGTGTTTGAGATACGGATGACCGAGACACAATCTTTCAGAAGCGCTAGCACCTTACGAACGGGTAGACCGTTACACCTACTTTCCCCTACATCTGCTAGTCTACCACTGTAAGAGTTCGCACGACTTAATCAACTATGCTAGAGCCCATAGTAGCTTGTGGCTGCACACGGAAGTTTCTAGCATGAATAATCTCATGATCCCTTTGAGCCTGGGTGGCGGTCCAAAAGAAAAACAGGCAATCGCTGGAATACCCAGGTGCCTCAATCCACCCAGATGTGTATTTAAGTTGCCACCTTAGATAAACCATTAATTTATCAAACTCACATCTATCTTGGATTTCACTCACCCAATCCACTTCTACTAGCATAGCATGGCATAAAAAGCAAACGTAGAAGTATCTCCCAAAGGTTTGATAATAAACAGGTAATAGGTACTACCTCAACTTTCCCAAAACCCACAATTTAATTAGATCCTAAACATGCAATGTGTGAGGATTGATCTAATGCAATAAAAACTGGGTAGTAGGAAGTATGATCAAAGTGTTACTTGCCTTGCTGATGATCCGCGAAACATAGCGATTCGAAGTAGCAAGCGGCGCACTCCGGATACTCTATCGCAAACAGACAAGCATATAATAAGTACTCATCTAATGCACAGGTAAAACTCATATAAGAGATCTAAGCAGAAAATTCAACTTAAGAACTCCGGTTGACAAAAAGAATCAAATCGAAAGAAGCAACGAAAGACAAACGGCAAAAGAAACAGGTTTCGTTTACTATTCTGGATCTAGGTCAAATTTTACAGAGGCAAAAACTTGTTTGAGTTGGTTAAACAGAAAGAGGGTTTCGATACGAAACCCCACGCGCTTGAATCGCCTGATTCCGATAAACGAGCGAAAAGCTATACTAGAACGAAAATCGGATCAGGAATGCGATCAGATAAATCGCGGATTTAATCCGAGAAAAAGAAAATGATGAACAGATTAACGAACGAACATTCGTTATCTAGATCTAAACGATGAACGTGTTCGTTAAAACGAACGAACGAGCGAACGCTCACTAAATAACTAAACTGGAAAAAAACCGATCTATCAAAAAAAGCGGATCTAAAAAACCCAAAAAAGGACAGAAAAACCGAACGGTTTTTCTAAAAAACCGCGGCGGGGCAACCTCGGCGTGCGGGTCCGGCCACGGCGGCGGCGGCGCTAGGGTTGGGCGGCTCGGGCGGCTAGGGTTGGGCGGCTCGGGCTGGGGCCTCGCCTTATAAAGGCCGGTCAGGCCGGGTGTCCTGGTCGGACACGGCCCGGTAGGTCGGTTCGACTTTTTTTTAAAATAATTACGCTCAGAAAAAAAACAAAAGGAATACTAAACAGACTCCAAAAATCCCAAAATAAATTTTCCCCGGCTTCTAAAATCAAGCCGCATAGGATGAACATTTGTTTGGGGCCTAAATGCAATTTTGAAAAATGAGCATTTTTTCCTAAATTCAAATAAAATAGCAAATAAATCCAAAATAAAATCTTATTTGATTTTTTATTAAGTCTTTAATATTTCTTTATTTTGGGGAAGTCATTTTATTCCCTCTCTCATATTTTTGTAATAGAAATAATTGAAGATAAAATAAATAAAATCAAATGATCCTATTCTCAAAATTTGAGAAAACTCAAATATGAAAATAATGAAATCCCCAACTCTCTCCGAGGGTCCTTGAGTTGCGTACAATTTTCTAGGATCAACCAAAATGCAAATAAAATATGATATGCAATGATGATCTATTGTATAACATTCCAAATTGAAAATTTGGGATGTTACAAACAGACATGCCTACCACGGGTCTATGTTTATCTTTAGCACAAGGTTTAGCAATTCTAGCAGTTTCACCACAGAACTAAATAACATGCCCATCAATATTATCAGACAAGAGCTCTTTAACAATAGCAATATTAGGTTCAACCTTAACTTGCTCAGGAGGTGTATATGTTTTAATATTGCTTTTACGAACCATAGTTGAACCTTTAGCATGATCCTTTATTCTAACAGGGAAATGTGGTTTCTCAACATAAGAAGTAGGAACAATAGGATCATTATAAGTGATAGTCTTTTCTTCAACTTTAATAGGTGCAGCTACTTTTACTTCTATGGGAGGATGATATTTAAACCACTTCTCCTTAGGGAGATCAACATAAGTAGCAAAATATTCACATAAAGAAGCTACTATCTCAGAATCAAGTCCATATTTAGTGCTAAACTTACGGAAAATATCGGTATCCATAAAAGATTTAACACAATCAAACTTAGGTGTCATACCTGACTCCTTACCATTGTCGAGGTCCCAATCTTCAGAGTTGCGTTTAAATCTATCCAATAAATCCCATTTGAATTCAATAGTCTTCATCATAAAAGAGCCAGCACAAGAAGTATCAAGCATGGTGCGATTGTTACCAGAAAGCCGAGCATAATTTTTTTGAATAATCATTTCTCTTGAGAGCTCATGATTGGGGCATGAATATAACATTGATTTAAGTCTCCCCCAAGCTTGAGCGATGCTTTCTCCTTCGCGAGGCCAATATATATATATATATATATATATATATATATATATATATATATATATATAATTGCGATCACGATGAACAAGATGCATAGGGTAATACTTTTGATGAAATTCCAATTTCAATCTTCTATAGTTCCATGATCTCGTATCATCACATAGCCTACACCATACCAATGTGTCTCCCTTCAAAGATAAAGGGAAGACCTTCTTCTTAGCAACATCATCGGGTATACCTGCAAGCTTAAATAATCCACAAACTTCATCCACATATATTAGGTGTTCATCAGGATGCTTTGTTCCATCTCCTGTAAAAGGATTAGCTAGAAGTTTTCTATCATACCCGAAGGATACTCATAAGGAATTTCATTTTCATATTCATTTTCAATAGGTTCAGTAGGTTGAGGAGCAACTCTTTGCTCTACTGGTCGGGGTGAAGATACCCTGAACAAGCCCCTCAGAGGATTACTTTCCATAGTAACAAGTGACAATAAATTTCAGCACACTATATAAATTTTTCCTTACCAAATTCCACCTACCAAAGGCGCTTCACTCCCCGGCAACGTCGCCAGAAAAGAGTCTTGATGGCTCACAAGTATAGGGGATCTATCGTAGTCCTTTCGATAAGTAAGAGTGTCGAACCCAACGAGGAGCAGAAGGAAATGATAAACGGTTTTCAGCAAGGTATTCTCTGCAAGTACTGAAATAAGTGGTAACAGATAGTTTTGTGATAAGATAATTTGTAACGACCGACAAGTAACAAAAGTAAATAAAGTGCAGCAAGGTGGCCCAATCCTTTTTGTAGCAAAGGACAAGCCTGGACAAACTCTTATATAAGGAAAAGCACTCCCGAGGACACATGGGAATATCATCAAGCTAGTTTTCATCACGTTCATATGATTCGCGTTCGGTACTTTGATAATTTGATATATGGGTGGACCGGTGCTTGGGTGTTGTTCTTACTTGAACAAGCATCCCACTTATGATTAACCTCTATTGCAAGCATCCGCAGCTACAACAAAAGTATTAAGGTAAACCTAACCATAGCATGAAACATATGGATCCAAATCAGCCCCTTACGAAGCAACACATAAACTAGGGTTCAAGCTTCTGTCACTCTAGCAACCCATCATCTACTTATTACTTCCCAATGCCTTCCTCTAGGCCCAAATAATGGTGAAGTGTTATGTAGTCGATGTTCACATAACACCACTAGAGTATAGACAACATACATCTCATCAAAATATCGAACGAATACCAAATTCACATGACTACTAATAGCAAGACTTCTCCCTTGTCCTCAAGAACAAACGTAACTACTCACAAAGCATAAACATGTTCATAATCAGAGGGGTATTAATATGCATAAAGGATCTGAACATATGATCTTCCACCAATTAAACCAACTAGCATCAACTACAAGGAGTAATTAACACTACTAGCAACCTACTAGCACCAATCCCAGACTTGGAGACAAGAATTGGATACAAGAGATGAACTAGGGTTTTGAGATGAGATGGTGCTGATGAAGATGTTGATGGAGATTGCCCTCTCCTGATGAGAGGAGCGTTGGTGATGACGATGGCGATGATTTCCCCCTCCGGGAGGGAAGTTTCCCCAGCAGAACAGCTCTGCCGGAGCTCTAGATTGGATCTGCCAAGGTTCCGCCTCGTGGCGGTGGAGTTTCTCCTGAAAGGTTGCTTCTTATTTTTTTCTCGACGAAAGACTTCATATAGGAGAAGATAGTCATCGGAGAGCCACCAGGGGGCCCACGAGGTAGGGGGCGCGCCCTAGGGGGGGCGCCCCCACCCTCGTGAGCAGGGTGTGCCCCCCTGGTCTTCATCTTTGGCGAGGATTTTTCATTATTTATTATAAGGTATTCCGTGGAGTTTCAGGACTTTTGGAGTTGTGCAGAATAGGTCTCTAATATTTGCTCCTTTTCCAGCCCAGAATTCCAGCTGCCGGCATTCTCCCTCCTTATGTAAACCTTGTAAAATAAGAGAGAATAGCCATAAGTATTGTGACATAATGTGAAATAACAACCCATAATGCAATAAATATTGATATAAAAACATGATGCAAAATGGACGTATCAGTAAATGACTTAACTAAAAACTTATTGATAACTGGATCTGGTTGCTCTTCAACCTCCTCCACGTTCACGTGGTTCACTTGTCCTTTGTTAAATGGATTGGGCTTCTTCCTAGAGCTCCCATTACCATTTTTGTTCTTCGCTTCAGGGCACTCAGTGGCATAGTGTCTAGTCTTCCCGCACTTGAAACAAGTAACGTGGCTTAGGTCCCTCTTGGCGGGTGTGGCTGGATTGGAGTGGTTCTGCTTGCTGTTTGCTCCATTCCCATTCCCATTCTTTGGGCCATTATGATTATGGGAACTTTCTCCATTGTGAGTGTGTCCTCCATGGTTATGGGTAAGCCCTCCCGAGTTCGGGGTAAAGCGAGGCTTCTGCTGAGCTCCTGAATTGTACTTCCCTTGTCCATATTTCCTCTTGCGGCTCTCTATCTACTGCTGCTTCCCTTCGATCACGAGAGCTTTAACTACCAACTCCAGGTAGTCGTTAAATGTTGCCACCATTAACTGCATACTCATCTCATCATTCAGCCATTCCATAAACTACTCCTGCTTCGCGGCATCTATGGCCACATCATCTGGAGCATAGCGGGATAACTTACTAAACTCCTCCACGTACTGTCCTACAGTACGGTTCCCTTGGCGTAAGTTGTGAAACTCACGCTTCTTCATGCTCATGGCTCCAGTGGATACGTGGGTTGTGCGGAATGCTTGCTGAACCTGCTCCCAAGTGACATTGGCTATAGGGAAAGTGGCTGTGTAATTCTCCCACCATGAGGCTGCTGGTCCATCTAATTGGTGTGCGGCAAAACACACCTTCTCAGCATCTGTGCAACCAGCGGTGGTCAACTCCCTTCCAATCCTACACAGCCAATCATCAGCAACTATTGGCTCAGTGCTACTGGAAAACACCAGCGGCTGCAGCCTCAGAAAACATGCTAAGTTGTCAACGGGGGGTGGTGGCGGTGGGTTGTTGTTGTTGCCTTGGTTCTGAACTAACAACTACATCAAGGCATTCTGCTGTTGGATCAACTGAGTGAGCTCCGGCGGGAAAGCAAAACTGGGGTCACGTCTCGGAGGCATCTGATAGGTTTAGAGGGAAGAGATTAGAATAGGATGAGGTCTAATGAGAAAACACTACCCATATGCACATGAGACAAACACAATCATGTCATATCACTCAATCAATCAAGCAAGGGTATACAATCGGTCTAACTATCGTTACAGTGCTCGGACTACTAATATTTACATGGGGGTGTAGTACTAATAGTATGGTGGTCTACTAGAAATTTTGATCGGTGGAAGACTCCATGGTATCCGCTCCAGCTTTGTCTTCATAGTCATCATCACTACTATCCGGGTCGGAGACGATGTCGTCGATGATGATGTAGTCTTCAGAATGGATCTCCTTGGGTTCATTGTCTTCTCCTCCTGGCGCGGGGTCTCCCATAAAAACTCCTAGCTTCCTTGTCATGTCGTCATTCCTCTCCACAAGTATCATCATTTCCTCCTCATATCCATCGCGTGTAGACTTAAGCTCTTCTCCTAGCTCTGTGATCCTGATCATCGCCTTCTTCAAATCCATCATCCTCGCGCACATCTGGTTCTCCTGGCGACGAATGTGATGGTTTAATTCCTGGATGAATGCTGCAATGGACCTGTCCTTCCTGGTGCTGATCATCTCCCATTGCTCATCTCGGCGCCCACATATCTGGTAGATAGTGTCTTTAAGCTCCTTGTGGTAAACTTCGCCGATGCGTCCTATAGCAATGTGGGCTGCCATATTCTTGCCTAGACTCCATGTTGGTGCATCAAAGGAAAGCTCTATGGGTTTAGTGACTGGCGTGAACGTCCTTCCTGGAACTTGAACTCTTATCATCCAACACTCCTCTTCTGGTAAAGTGGTGGTGTAGGTCCCGGTGAAGCTTCGTATTCCAATGTTGAGGTACTTAGTGACTTCCTTCAAGTGTCGTCCAAAAGGTGTGTCTTCATCCGGTTGTGCAAACTTGTTCCTCGAGTCTACCATCCTAAAGAGTAGAAAATGGAGAGGAGTCAGAAATAAGTAGAGAAGAGTGACCTATGGCTTTTCTTAGTGGTCGTGTCCTACATTCAGCGTGTGCTCTAATACCATCTTGTAGCGACCCGACCTCAAACGGTCAAGTCTCTATGCTTCAGTGTCATCCCTGGATCGGTAATGCTGACACACACAACACTCGAAGGATTTATAACAAAGTGGCAATCACACACTTATTACATCGAATGTCTCAAGAGAGAACTTATTACAATAAATATGGCTTAAGACCATCTAATACGATAACAGCGGAAGGCTTGGAAGAATAAAGTGAGTCCATCAACTCCAACGGCATAGCTGAGTGCATGACAAACGACCTATCGCACCTTACTCCTCGTCTGTAAAGTCTGCAACATGATACGTTGCAGCCCAAAAACGGGTCAGCACATGGAATATGCTGATACGTCTCCGACGTATCTATAATTTTTGATTGCTTCATGATATATTATCTACTGTTTTGGGCTATATTGGGCTTTATTTTCCACTTTTATATTATTTTTGGGACTAGCCTATTAACCGGAGGCCCAGCCCAGAATTGCCGTTTTTTGCCTATTTCAGTGTTTCGGATAAACGGAATATCAAACAGAGTCCAAACGGAATAAAATCTTCGGAAACGTGATTTTCTCACCGAACGTGATCCAGGTGACTTCGACCCTACTACAAGGTATCAAAGAGGTGGTCACGAGGGTGCCCCCCCTAGGGCGCGCCCCCTGCCTCATGGGCCCCTCGGTGCTCCACCGACGTACTCCTTCCTCCTATATATACACACGTACCCCCAAACGATCAGAATAGGAGCCAAAAACCTAATTCCACCGCCGCAACTTTCTGTATCCATGAGATCCCATCTTGGGGCCTGTTCCGGAGCTCCGCCGAAAGAGGGCCATCATCACGGAGGGCTTCTACATCATCCTAGCCCCTCCGATGAAGTGTGAGTAGTTTACCTCAGACCTTCGGGTCCATAGTTAGTAGCTAGATGGCTTCTTCTCTCTCTTAGAATCTCAACACAAAGTTCTCCCCCTCTCTTGTGGAGATCTATTCGATGTAATCTTCTTTTTACGGTGTGTTTGTTGAGACCGATGAATTGTGGGTTTATGATCAAGTCTATCTATGAATAATATTTGAATCTTCTCTGAATTCTTTTATGCATGATTGGTTATCTTTGCAAGTCTCTTCGAATTATCCGTTTGGTTTGGCCAACTAGATTGGTAGTTCTTCCATGGGATAAGTGCTTAGCTTTGGGTTCGATCTTGCGGTGTCCTTACCCAGTGACAGAAGGGGCAGCAAGGCACGTATTGTATCGTTGCCATCGAGGATAACAAGATGGGGTTTATTTCATATTGCATGAATTTATCTCTCTACATCATGTCATCTTGCTTAAGGCGTTACTCTGTTTTTAACTTAATACTCTAGATGCATGCTGGATAGCGGTCGATGAGTGGAGTAATAGTAGTAGATGCAGAATCGTTTTGATCTACTTGTCACAGACGTGATGCCTATATACATGATCATGCCTAGATATTCTCATAATTATGCACAATTCTATCAATTGCTCAACAGTAATTTGTTCACCCATCGTAGAATACTTATGCTCTTGGGAGAAGCCACTAGTGAAACCTATGGCCCCCAGGTCTATTCTCATCATATCAATCTCCATCACTTTTATATTGTTTTGCTATTTACTTTGCTTTTACTTTTTATTTGCATCTTTATATCAAAAATACCAAAAATATTCTATCTATCAGATCTCACTCTCGTAAGTGACCATGAAGGGCTTGACAACCCTTAATCGCGTTGGTTGCGAGTAGCTATCGCTTTGTGTAGGTACGAGGGACTTGAGCGTGGGCTCCTACTGGATTGATACCTTGGTTCTCAAAAACTAAGGGAAATACTTACACTACTCTGCTGCATCATCCCTTCCTCTTCGGGGAAAACCAACACAAGCTCAAGACGTAGCAAGAAGGATTTCTGGCGCCGTTGACGGGGAGTCTATGCAAAAAGTCAATATACCAAGTACCCATCACAATCCCTATCTCTCGCATTACATTATTTTCCATTTGCCTCTCATTTTCCTCTCCCCCCAATTCACCCTTGCCGTTTTATTTGCCCTCTCTCTCTATCTTCCCTCTCCGTTTGCCTTTTTGTCCGCTTGCTTTTTGTTTGCTCGTGTGTTAGATTGCTTGTTTGTCGCGATGGCTCAAGATACTACCAAATTGTGTGACTTCACCAATACCAATAATAATGATTTCCTTAGCACTCCGATTGCTCCTCTTACCGATGTTGAATCTTGTGAAATTAATACTGCTTTTTTGAATCTTGTTATGAAAGATCAATTCGCCGGCCTTCCTAGTGAAGATGCCGCTACTCATCTGAATAGCTTCGTTGATTTATGTGATATGCAAAAGAAGAAAGATGTCAATAATGATGTCGTTAAATTGAAGCTATTTCCTTTTTCGTTTGAGATCGTGCTAAAGCTTGGTTTTCGTCTTTGCCTAAGAATAGCATTGATTCATGGAACAAATGCAAAGATGCTTTTATCTCTAAGTATTTTCCTCCCGCTAAGATCATCTCTCTTAGAAACGATATAATGAACTTTAAACAACTTGATCATGAACATGTTGCACAAGCTTGGGAGAAAATGAAATTAATGATACGTAATTGCCCTACTCATGGTTTGAATTTGTGGATGATTATACAATTTTTTTATGCCGGATTGAATTTTCCTTCCAGAAATCTTTTAGATTTGGCTGCGGGAGGCACTTTTATGGAAATCACTTTAGGAGATGCTACTAAACTCCTAGATAATATTATGGTTAATTATTCTCAATGGCATACTGAAAGAACTTCTAATAAAAAAGTGCATGCGATAGAAGAAATTAATGTGTTGAGTGGAAAGATGGATGAACTTATGAAATTATTTGCTACTAAGAGTGTTTCTTCTGATCCTAATGATATGCCTTTGTCTACTTTGATTGAGAATAACAATTAATCTATGGATGTGAATTTTGTTGGTAGGAATAATTTTGGTAACAACGCTTATAGAGGGGATTTTAATCCTAGGCCATATCCTAGTAATCCTTCTAATAATTATGGGAATCCCTACAACAACTCTTATGGAAATTATAATAAAATTCCCTCTGATTTTGAATCTAATATTAAAGAATTTATTTCTTTGCAAAAGAATTTTAATGATATGATTGAAGAAAAATTGCTTAAGATTGATGATTTGGCTAGGAACATTGATAGAATTGCTCTTGATGTTGATGCTTTGAAACTTAGATCTATTCATCCTAAGCATGATATTAATGAGTCTCTAAAAGCCATGAGAATTTCAATTGATGAGTGTAAAGAAAGAACTGCTAGGATGCATGCTTCCAAAGATGCCTTTATTAAAGTGTGTTCTTCTAATTCTTATGAAAATCAAGATGAAGATCTAAAAGTTATTGATGTGTCTCCTATTAAATCTTTATTTTGCAATATGAATCTTGATGAAACTGAATATGTTCTTCCTTTACCTAGAAGGCGTTCTAAAAATTCAGAGTGTTTAGATCTTAATGATGAAATTGATGAAAGTGGGATGGAAAGAAATAAAAATCTAGATGTTGCTAAACCCACTATATTGGATTTCAAGGAATTTAATTATGAAAATTGCTTTTTGGTTGATTGTATTTCCTTGTTGCAATCCGTGCTAAATTCTCCACATGCTTATAGTCAAAATAAAGCCTTCACCGAACATATTGTTGATGCCTTGATGCAATCTTATGAAGAGAAACTTGAGTTGAAAGTTTCTATCCCTAGAAAACTCTATGATGATTGGGAACCAACTATTAAAATTAAAATTAAAGATCATGAGTTTTATGCTTTGTGTGATTTGGGTGCTAGTGTCTCTACTATTCCCAAGACTTTGTGTGATTTACTAGATTTCCGTAATTTTGATGATTGCTCTCTAAACTTGCATCTTGCGGATTCCACTAAGAAACCTATGGGAAGAATTAATGATGTTCTTATTGTTGCAAATATGAATTATGTTCCCGTAGATTTCATCGTTCTTGATATAGATTGCAATCCTTCTTGCCCTATTATTCTTGGTAGACCTTTCCTTAGAACGGTTGGTGCGATTATTGATATGAAGGAAGGGAATATTAGATTTAAATTTCCATTAAAAAGGGAATGGAACACTTTCCAAGAAATAAAATAAAATTACCATATGAAACTATCATGAGAGCCACTTATGGATTACCTGCCAAAGATGGCAATACCTAGATCTATTCTTGCTCGTTATGCCTAGCTAGGGGCGTTAAACGATAGCGCTTGTTGGGAGGCAACCTAATTATATTTTTGTTCCTTGCTTTTTGCTCCTGTTTAGTAATAAATAAATTATTTAGCCTTTGTTTTGGTTGTGTTTTTTGTGTTCAATTAGTGTTTGTACCAAGTAGAACCGTTGGGAAGACTTGGGGAAAGTCTTGTTGAACTTGTTGTAAAAAACAGAAACTTTAGCTCTCACGAGAACTGCTGTCATTTTTATTTGAAGAGTGCTATTTAGTTAATTATTTTTGAATATGATTAATAGATAAATTCCTCACGTCCAGAAATGTATTTTAGGATTTTTGGGGTTCCATATTTTGCGCTAGCTACATATTACTACAGACTTTTCTGTTTTTGATAGATTCTGTTTTTCGTGTGTTGTTTGCTTATTTTGATGAATCTATGGCTAGTAAAATGTTTTATAATCCATAGAGAAGTTGGAATACATTAGGTTTAACGCCAATATAAATAAAGAATGAGTTCATTACAGTACCTTGAAGTGGTCTTTTGTTTTCTTTCGCTAACGGAGCTCACGAGTTTTCTATCTTGAGTTTTGTGTTGTGAAGTTTTCAAGTTTTGGGTGAATTCTTTTGATGGATCATGGAACAAGGAGTGGAAAGAGCCTAAGCTTGGGGATGCCCATGGCACCCCCTAGATAATCCAAGGACACCAAAAAGTCAAAGCTTGGGGATGCCTCGGAAGGCATCCCCTCTTTTCGTCCACTTCCATCGGTAATTTACTTGGAGCTATATTTTTATTCACCAACATGATATGTGTTTTGCTTGGAGCGTCTTGTATTATTTGTGTCTTTGTTTGTGAGTATTCCACAATCATCCTTGCTGTACACACCTTTTGAGAGAGCCATACATGAATTAAAATTTGATAGAATACTCTATGTGCTTCACTTATATCCTTTGAGCTAGATAGTTTTGCTCTATGTACTTCACTTATATCTTTTGAGTTAGATAATTTTGCTCTATGTGCTTAACTTATATCTTTTGAGCTAGATAATTTTGCTCTATGTGCTTCACTTAGATCTTTTAGAGCACGGTGGTGGATTTGTTTTAAAGAAACTATTGATCTCTCATGATTCACTTAAATTAATTTGAGAGTCTCTTAATAGCATGGTAATTTGCCCAATAATAATATGCTTGGTATTCAAGATTTGTGAAACTTTCTTTTGAGTGTGTTGAATACTAAGAAAAGATTGAAGCATGATAATTGTTTTGAGATATGGAGGTGATAATATTAAAGTCATGCTAGTTGAGTAGTTGTGAATTTAAAGAATACTTGTGTTGAAGTTTGTGATTCCCGTAGCATGCACGTATGGTGAACCGTTATGTGATGAAGTCGGAGCATGATTTATTTATTTATTGTATTCCTTATGAGTGGCGGTCGGGGACGAGCGATGGTCTTTTCCTACCAATCTATCCCCCTAGGAGCATGCACGTAATACTTTGCTTTGATAACTTCTAAATTTTTGCAATAAGTATATGAGTTCTTTATGACTAATGTTGAGTCCATGGATCATACACACTCTCACCCTTCCACCTTTGCCAGCCTCCCTAATACCGCACACCTTTCGCCGGTATCATACACCTACCATATACCTTCCTCAAAACAGCCACCATACCTACCTATTATGGCATTTCCATAGCCATTCCGAGATATATTGCCATGCAACTTTCCACCATCTAGTTCATCATGACACATCCATCATTGTCATATTGCTTAGCATGATCATGTAGTTGACATAGTATTTGTGGCAAAGCCACCGTTCATAATTCTTTCATAGTTGTCACTCTTGATTCATTGCATATCCCGGTACACCGCCAGAGGCATTCATATAGAGTCATACTTTTTTTAGTATCGAGTTGTAATCATTGAGTTGTAAATAAATAGAAGTGTGATGATCATCATTCAATAGAGCATTGTCCCCCAAAAAAGGAGAAAGGCCAAAGAAAAAAAACAAGGCCCAAAAAAATATAAATAAATAAAAAAGGGGCAATGCTACTATCCTTTTTTTCCACACTTGTGCTTCAAAGTAGCACCATGATATAGCAAGTCTCATATATAGTGCTTCAAAGTAGCACCATGTTCTTCATATAGAGAGTCTCATATATTGTCACTTTCATATACTAGTGGGAATTTTACATTATAGAACTTGGCTTGTATATTCCAATGATGGGCTTCCTCAAATTGCCCTAGGTCTTCGTGAGCAAGCAAGTTGGATGCACACCGACTAGTTTCTTTTGTTGAGCTTTCATACATTTATAGCTCTAGTGCATCCGTTGCATGGCAATCCCTACTCACTCACATTGATATCTATCGATGGGCATCTCCATAGCCCGTTGATACGCCTAGTTGATGTGAGACTATCTTCTCCTTTTTTTCTTCTCCACAACCACCATTCTATTCCACCTATAGTGCTATATCCATGGCTCACGCTCATGTATTGCGTGAAGATTGAAAAAGTTTTGAAAAAGTTAGAGTATGAAACAATTGCTTGGATTGTCATCGGGGTTGTGCATGATTTAAATACTTTGTGTGGGGAAGATGGAGCGTAGACAGACTATATGATTTTGTAGGGATAACTTTCTTTGGCCATGTTATTTTGAGAAGACATAATTGCTTTGTTAGTATGCTTGAAGTATTATTATTTTCTATGTCAATATAAACTTTTGTCTTGAATCTTTCTAATCTGAATATTCATACCACAACTAAGAAGATTTGCATTGAAATTATGCCAAGTAGCATTCCGCATCAAAAATACTCTTTTTATCATTTACCTACTCGAGGACGAGCAGGAATTAAGCTTGGGGATGCCTGATACGTCTCCAACGTATCTATAATTTTTGATTGCTCCATGCTATATTATCTACTGTTTTGGACTATATTGGGCTTTATTTTCCACTTTTATATTATTTTTGGGACTAACCTATTAACGGGAGGCCCAGCCCAGAATTGCTGTTTTTTTGCCTATTTCAGTGTTTCGGATAAACGAAATATCAAACGGAGTCCAAACGGAATAAAATCTTCGGAAACGTGATTTTCTCACCGAACGTGATCCAGGAGACTTGGACCCTACTGCAAGGGATCAAAGAGGTGGTCACGAGGGTGGGGGCGCCCCCCTAGGGCGCGCCCCCTGCCTCGTGGGCCCCTCGGTGCTCCACCGACGTACTCCTTCCTCCTATATATACACACGTACCCCCAAACGATCAGAACAGGAGCCAAAAACCTAATTCCACCGCTGCAACTTTCTATATCCACGAGATCCCATCTTGGGGCCTGTTCCGGAGCTCCGCCGGAAGAGGGCCGTCATCACGGAGGGCTTCTACATCATCCTATCCCCTTCGATGAAGTGTGAGTAGTTTACCTCAGAACTTTGGGTCCATAGTTAGTAGCTAGATGGCTTCTTCACTCTCTTTGAATCTCAATACAAAGTTCTCCCCCTCTCTTGTGGAGATCTATTCGATGTAATCTTCTTTTTGCGGTGTGTTTATTGAGACCGATGAATTGTGGGCTTATGATCAAGTCTATCTATGAATAAAATTTGAATCTTCTCTGAATTCTTTTATGCATGATTGGTTATCTTTGCAAGTCTCTTCGAATTATCCGTTTGGTTTGGCTAACTAGATTGGTAGTTCTTGCCATGGGAGAAGTGCTTAGCTTTGGGTTCGATCTTGCAGTGTCGTTACCCAGTGACAGAAGGGGCAGCAAGGCACGTATTGTATCATTGCCATCGAGGATAACAAGATGGGGTTTATTTCATATTGCATGAGTTTATCTCTCTACATCATGTCATCTTGCTTAAGGTGTTACTCTGTTTTTAACTTAATACTCTAGATGCATGCTGGATAGCGGTCGATGAGTGGAGTAATAGTAGTAGATGCAGAATCATTTCGATCTACTTGTCATTGACGTGATGCCTATATACATGATCATGCCTAGATATTCTCATAATTATGCACAATTCTATCAATTGCTCAACAGTAATTTGTTCACCCACCATAGAATACTTATACTCTTGAGAGAAGCCACTAGTGAAACCTATGGCCCCCAGGTCTATTCTGATCATATAAATCTCCATCACTTTTATATTGTTTTGCTATTTACTTTGCTTTTACTTTTTACTTTGCATCTTTATATCAAAAATACCAAAAATATTCTATCTATCAGATCTCACTCTCGTAAGTGACCGTGAAGGGCTTGACAACCCCGAATCACGTTGGTTGCGAGTAGCTATCGCTTTGTGCAGGTACGAGGGACTTGAGTGTGGGCTCCTACTGGATTGATACCTTGGTTCTCAAAAACTGAGGGAAATACTTACACTACTCTGCTGCATCATCCCTTCCTCTTTGGGAAAAACCAACGCAAGCTCAAGACGTAGCATATGCCAGCAATGTAACACAGGAGAGTAATGAACAGATAAATGCTATCACTACATGCATATATGGCTGGTGGAGACTGTACGGTTAATATGTTTTGCGAAAAGCCAATTTTCCCCTAGAACAAAGGAATATATTTTATTTAACTATCATGGTAGTTGTGTTGGGGAATGTAGTAATTTCAAAAAAATTCCTACGCACACACAGGATCATGGTGATGCATAGCAACGAGAGGGAAGAGTGTTGTCCACGTACCCTCGTAGACCGAAAGCGGAAACGTTAGCACAACGCTGTTGATGTAGTCGTACGTCTTCACGATCCGATCGATCAAGTACCGAACGTACGGCAACTCCGAGTTCAGCACACGTTCAGCTCGATGACATCCCAAGAACTCCGATCCAGTAGAGCTTCGATGGAGAGTTCCATCAGCATGACGACATGATGACGGTGATGATGATGCTACCGACGCAGGGCTTCGCCTAAGCACCGCTACGATATGATCAAGGTAGATTATGGTGGAGGGGGCACCGCACATGGCTGGGAGAGATCAACAGATCAACTTGTGTGTCTAGAGGTGCCCCCTGCCCCCGTATATAAAGGAGGGAGGGAGAGGCCGGCCCTAGAGGGGCGCGCCAAGTGTGGGCAGTCCTACTAGGACTCCCAAGTCCTAGTAGGATTCCCCTTTCCTTTCCGGAGTAGGAGAGAAGGAAAGAGGGGGAGAGGGAAAAGGAAGAAGGAAAAAGGGGCTTCACCCCTTGTCCAATTAGGACCAGAGGGGGGCGCGCGCCTCCTTCCTTTTGACCTCTCTCCTCTATTCCCGTATGGCCCAATAAGGCCCGATACTTCTTCCGATGAATTCCCGTAACTCCCCGATACTCCGAAAATACCCGAATCACCCGGAAGCTTTCTGATGTCCGAATATAGTCGTCCAATATATCGATCTTTACGTCTCGACCATTTCGAGACTCCTCGTCATGTCCCCGATCTCATCCGGGACTCCGAACTACCTTCGGTACATCAAATCACATAAACTCATAATACAATCGTCACCGAAAGTTTGAGCGTGTGGACCCTACGAGTTCGAGAACTATGTAGACATGAACGAGACACGTCTCCGTCCAATAACCAATAGCGGAACCTGGATGCTCATATTGGCTCCCACATATTCTACGAAGAAATTTATCGGTCAAACCGCATAACAACATACGTTGTTCCCTTTGTTATCGGTATGTTACTTGCCCGAGATTCGATCGTCGGTATCTCAATACCTATTTCAATCTCGTTACTGGCAAGTCTCTTTACTCGTTCTATAATATATCATCATGTAACTAACTCATTAGTTACAATGCTTGCAAGGCTTATAGTGATGTGCATTACCGAATGGGCCCAGAGATACCTCTCCGACAACCGGAGTGACAAATCCTAATCTCGAAATACGCCAACCCAACAAGTACCTTTGGAGACACCTGTAGAGCACCTTTATAATCACCTAGTTACGTTATGACATTTGGTAGCACACAAAGTGTTCCTCCGGTAAACAGGAGTTTCATAATCTCATAGTCATAGGAACATGTATAAGTCATGAAGAAAGCAATAGCAACATACTAAACGATGAAGTGCTAAGCTAACGGAATGGGTCAAGTCAATCACATCATTCTCCTAATGATGTGATCCCATTAATCAAATGACAACTCATGTCCATGGCTAGGAAACTCAACCATCTTCGATTAACGAGCTAGTCAAGTAGAGGCATACTAGTGACACTTTGTTTGTCTATGTATTCACACAAGTATTATGTTTCCGGTTAATACAATTCTAGCATGAATAATAAACATTTATCATGAAATAAGGAAATAAATAATAACTTTATTATTGCCTCTAGGGCATATTTCCTTCAGTCTCCCACTTGCACTAGAGTCAATAATCTAGTTCACATCGCCATGTGATTTAACACCAATAGTTCACATCACCATGTGATTAACACCCATAGTTCACATCGCCATGTGATTAACACCCATAGTTCACATCGTCATGTGACCAACACCCAAAGGGTTTACTAGAGTCAATAATCTAGTTCACATCGCTATGTGATTAACATCCAAAGAGTACTAAGGTGTGATCATGTTTTGCTTGTGAGAGGAGTTTAGTCTACGGGTCTGCCACATTCAGATCCGTAAGTATTTTGCAAATTTCTATGTCAATAATGCTCTGCACAGAGCTACTCTATATAATTGCTCTCACTTTCAATATGTATCCAGATTGAGATTTAGAGTCATCTGGATCAGTGTCAAAATTTGCATCGACTTAACCCTTTACGACGAACCTTTTCTCAACTCCATAATCGAGAAACATATCCTTATTCCACTAAGGATAATTTTGACCAATGTCCAGTGATCTACTCCTAGATCACTATTGTACTCCTTTGCCAATAACAGTGTAGGGTATATAATAGATCTGGTACACAGCATGGCATACTTTATAGAACCTATGGCTGAGGCATAGGGAATGACTTTCATTCTCTTTCTATCTTCTCTTCGTGGTCGGGCTTTGAGTCTTACTCAATTTCACACCTTGTAACACATGCAAGAACTCTTTCTTTGACTGTTCCATTTTGAACTACTTGAAAATCTTGTCAAGGTATGTACTCATTGAAATAACTTATCAAGCGTCTTGATCTATCTCTATAGATCTTGATGCTCAATATATAAACAGCTTCACCGAGGTTTTTCTTTGAAAAACTCCTTTCAAACACTCCTTTATGCTTTGCAGAATAATTCTACATTATTTTTGATGAACAATATGTCATTCACATATACTTATCAGAAATGTTGTAGTGCTCTCACTCACTTTCTTGTAAATACAGGCTTCACCGCAAGTCTGTATAAAACTATATGCTTTGATCAACTTATCAAAGTGTATATTCCAACTCTGAGATGCTTGCACTAGTCCATATATGGATCGCTGGAGCTTGCATATTTTTTTAGCACCTTTAGGATTGACAAAACCTTCTGGTTGCATCATATACAACTCCTTCTTTAATAAATCCTTTAAGGAATGCAATTTTGTTTATCCATTTGCCAGATTTCATAAAATGCGGCAGTTTGCTAACATGATTCGGACAGACTTAAGCATTGCTACGAGTGAGAAAATCTCATCATAGTCAACACCTTGAACTTTGTCAAAAACCTTTTTCAACAAGTCTAGCTTTGTAGATAGTAACACTACTATCAGCGTCCGTCTTCCTCTTGAAGATCCATTTATTTTCTATGGCTTGCCGATCATCGGGCAAGTCAACCAAAGTCCACACTTTGTTCTCATACATGGATCCCATGTCAGATTTTATGGCCTCAAGCCATTTCGTGGAATCTGGGCTCATCATCGCTTCCTCATAGTTCGTAGGTTTGTCATGGTCAAGTAACATGAACTCCAGAATAGGATTACCGTACCACTCTGGTGCGGAGCATACTCTGGTTGACCTACAAGGTTCGGTATTAATTTGATCCGAAGCTTTCATGATCATCATCATTAACTTCCTCACTAATTGGTGTAAGCATCACTGGAACTGATTTCAGTGATGAACTACTTTCCAATTCGGGAGAAGGTACAATTACCTTATCAAGTTCTACTTTCCTCCCACTCACTTCTTTCGAGAGAAACTCATTCTCTAGAAAGGATCCATTTTTAGCAACGAATATCTTGCCTTCGGATCTATGATAGAAGGTGTACCCAACAGTAACTTTTGGGTATCCTATGAAGACGCACTTTTCCGATTTGGGTTTGAGCTTATCAGGATGAAACTTTTTCACATAAGCATCACAACCCCAAACTTTAAGAAACAATAACTTTGGTTTATTGCCAAACCACAGTTCATATGGTGTCGTCTCAATGGATTTAGACGGTGCCCTATTTAACGTGAATGCAGCCGTCTCTAATACATAACCCCAAAACGATAGTGGTAAATTGGTAAGAGAGATCATAGATTGCACCATATCTAATAAAGTACAGTTATGATGTTCGGACATACCATTACACTGTGGTGTTCCGGGTGGCGTGAGATGCGAAACTATTCCGCATTGTTTCAAATGAAGACCAAACTCACAACTCAAATATTCTCCTCCACGATCAGATCGTAGAAACTTTATTTTTCTTGTTACAATCATTTTCCACTTCACTCTGAAATTCTTTGAAATTTTCAAATGTTTCAGACTTATGTTTCTTCAAGTAGATATACCCATATCTTCTCAAATCATCTGTGAAGGTCAGAAAATAACGATACCCGCCGCGAGCCTCAACACTCATCGGACCTCATACATCAATATGTATTATATCCAATAAGTCAGTTGCTCTCTCCATTGTTACGGAGAATGGAGTCTTAGTCATCTTTGCCCATGAGGCATGGTTCGCAAGCATCTACTGATTCATTAATCAAGTGATTCCAAAAGCCCATCAGCATGGATTATCTTCATGCGCTTTACACCAATATGACCTAAACGGCAGTGCCACAAATAAGTTGCACTATCATTTTTAACTTTGCATCTTTTGGCTTCAATATTATGAATATGTGTATCACCACGATCGAGATCCAACAAACCAGTTTATTGGGTGTATAACCATAGAAGGTTTTATTCATGTAAACAGAATAACAATTATTCTCTAACTTAAATGAATAAACGTATTGCAATAAACATGATCAAATCATATTCTTGCTCAACGCAAACACCAAATAACATTTATTTAGGTTCAATACTAATCCCGAAAGTATAGGGACTGTGCGATGATGATCATATCATTCTTGGAACTACTTCCAACACACATCGTCACTTTACCCTTAACTAGTCTTTGTTCATTCTGCAACTCCTGTTTCAAGTTACTACTCTTAGCAACTGAACTAGTATCAAATACCGAGGGGTTGCTATAAACACTAGTAAAGTACACATCAATAACATGTATATCTAATATACCTTTGTTCACCTCGCCATCCTTCTTATCCGCCAAATACTTGGGGCAGTTCCGCTTCTAGTGACCAGTCCCTTTGCAGTAGAAGCACTCAGTCTCAGGCTTAGGTCCAGACTTGGGCTTCTTCACTTGAGCAGCAACTTGCTTGCCGTTCTTTTTGAAGTTCCCCTTCTCCCCTTTGCCTTTTTTTGAAACTAGTGGTCTTTGTCAACCATCAACACTTGATGCTTTTCTTGATTTCTACCTTCATCGATTTCAGCATCATGAAGAGCTTGGGAATTACTTTTGTCATCCCTTGCATATTATAGTTCATCACTAAGTTCTAGTAACTCGGTGATAGTGACTAGAGAACTTTGTCAATTACTCTCTTATCTGGAAGATTAACTCCCACTTGATTCAAGCAATTGTAGTACTCAGACAATCTGAGCACATGCTCACTGGTTGAGCTATTCTCCTCCATCTTGTAGGCAAAGTACTGTCAGAGGTCTCATACCTCTCAACACGGGCATGAGTATGAAATACCAATTTCAACTCTTGGAACATCTTATATGCTCCATGGCGTTCAAAACATCTTTGAAGCCCCGATTCTAAGCCGTTAAGCATGGTGCACTAAACTATCAAGTAGTCATCATATTGAGCTAGCAAACGTTCATAACGTCTGCATCTGCTCCTGCAATAGGTCTATCACCTAACGGTGCGTCAAGGGCATAATTCTTCTGTGCAGCAATGAGGATAATCCTCAGATCATGGATCCAATCCGCATCATTGCTACTAACATTTTTCAACATAGTTTTTCTCTAGGAACAATAAATGGGGAGCAACATCGCGAGCTATTGATCTACAACATAGATATGCTAATACTACCAGGACTAAGTTCATGATAAATTAAAGTTCAATTAATCATATTACTTAAGAACTCCCACTTAGATAGACATCCCTCTAATCATCTAAGTGATCACGTGATCCAAATAAACTAAACCATGTCCGATCATCACGTGAGATGGAGTAGTTTTCAATGGTGAACATCACTATGTTGATCATATCTTCTATATGATTCACGCTCGACCTTTCAATCTCAGTGTTCCGAGCCATATCTGCATATGCTAGGCTCGTCAAGTTTAACCTGAGTATTCTGCGTGTGCAACTGTTTTGCACCCGTTGTATTTGATCGTAGAGCCTATCACACCCGATCATCACGTGGTGTCTCAGCACGAAGAACTTTCGCAATGGTGCATACTCAGGGAGAACAATTATACCTTGAAATTTAGTGAGAGATCATCTTATAAAGCTACCGCCGAACTAAGCAAGATAAGACGTATAAAAGATAAACATCACATGCAATCATAATATGTGACATGATATGGCCATCATCATCTTGTGCCTTTGATCTCCATCTCCAAAGCATTGTCATGATCTCCATCGTCACCAGCATGACACCATGATCTCCATCATCTTGATCTATATCAATGTGTCATCACATGGTCGTCTCGCCAACTATTGCTCCTGCAACTATTGCTATCGCATAGCGATAAAGTAAAGCAATTATTTGGCGTTTGCATCTTATGCAATAGAAAGACAACCATAAGGCTTTTGCCAATTGCCAATAACTTCAACAAAACATGATCATCTCATACAACAACTTATATCTCATCAGGTCTTAACCATATCACATCACAACATGCCCTGTAAAAACAAGTTAGACGTCCTCTACTTTGTTGTTGCAAGTTTTATGTGGCTGCTACGGGCCGAGCAAGAACCGTTCTTACCTACGCATCAAAACCACAACGATAGTTCGTCAAGTTAGTGCTGTTTTAACCTTCTCAAGGACCGGGCGTAGCTACACTCAGTTCATCTAAAGTTGGAGAAACTGACACCCGCCAACCACCTTTGTGTAAAGCACGTCGGTAGAACCATCTGAAAACCTCCATTGGATTTCTCGCACTACACGGTGTTTGAGAAACGGATGACCGAGACACAATCTTTCAGAAGCATTTGCTCTCTACTCCGGGCGGACCGGTACACCTACAACCCCCTACATCTGCTAGTCCACCTCTTCAAGAGCTCACGCAACTTACTCAACTATGCCAGAGCCCATAATGGCTTGTGGCTGCACACGGAAGTTTCTAGCATGAATTGTCTTATGATCCCTTTGAGCCTAGGTGGCGGACCGTAGGATGATCACACGGGTACTCCGGGATATCCTAGGTCAACACTGGTTTCTCCAGGTGCCCACAAGCAATCCACCTAGATGTGTATTAAAGTTGCCACCTTAAGTTGAACCATTAAATTAACAGCTCACATCTGTCATGGATACACTCAAACCCAATCCACGTCTACGAGCATAGCATGGCAATATAAGCATAACGTAGAAGTAATTCCCATGGGTTTGATAATAAAACAGGTAATAGGTTCTACCTCATCGTATACTTCCCAGACCCACATGTTAAGAGATCCTACTCATGCAATGTGTGAAGGTAGAAACTAATGCATAAAAACTGGGTGATAAAAGGGTATGATCAAAGTGTTACTTGCCTTGTTGACGATCTGCAAATCCTAGGGACTCGTAGTAGAACGCTTCGCACTCCGGGTGTTCTATCGCAAACAAACAATAGCATACATAAGTAATCAAGCAAGGATGCACGGGTAAATCTCAAATAAGAAGATCTAACCAGAAAGTTCAACTGAAGAACTCCGGTTTGCAAAAAGAATCAAATCAAACGGAGCAATGAAACTCAAACTGTGAAACAATCAAGATCCGATTACTAGTCTGGACTAAAATAAATTTTGCAGTATCAAAATCTTGTACAAGTTGGTTATACAGAAAGAGGGCTTCGAGACGAAGATCCAGGCGCTTGAATCGCCTGATTCCGATAAACGAGCGAAAAGATAAACTAAAACTAAGATCAGGGCAGAAATCGTGATCGAAAATAATCGTGGAATACCTGGAAAAAGAAAAACTGACGAACAGGCTAACGAATGAACGTTCGCTGTCTGTGACTAATGGATGAACGGCGTTCGTTAAAACGAACGTACGGACGAACGTCCGCAAAATAAATATACCGACGAAAAAACCGATCTGATAGAAAAAAACAAGATCTAGGGTTTCGAAAGAAAATCAAACGGTTTTCTCACGAAAACCGGCGGCGGGCGGCGCTGGGGATACTTGGGCCTCGGGCCTCGGGGGTGCGGCTTATAAAGCCCCGGGCTAAGTGTCCTAACCGGACACGGCCCGGTAATTCGGTTCGCATTTTTTTAAAATATTCCGACATGCAGAAAAACGATTAAAAGAAATACTAAACGGACTCCACAAATCCTGAAATAAAATTTCCTCGTCCTCTAAAAATATAGCGGACAAAGTGAACATTTATTTGGGCCTCTAATGCAATTTTGAAAAACGCATATTTTTCCTAATCCAAATAAAATAGCGATAAAACCCGAAAATAAAAAAACAAATTGATTTTAATATTTTTCCTCCAACATTTCATTTATTTTGGAGAAGTCACATTATCTCTTCTCATTTAATTTTAATCTGAAATATTTTCGGGGAGAAAAACAATTAAAACCAAAGTGATCCTTGTTTCAATATTTGAGAAAAGTTCAAATATGTTAACTAGGAAAATCCCCAACTCTCTTCGAGGGTCCTTGAGTTGCTTAGGATTTCGAGGATCACAAAACGAAATGCAATAAAGTATGATATGTATGAATGACCTATGTATAACATTCCAAATTGAAAATTTGGGATGTTACACCTTCCTCTTTGGGGAAATACCGACGTAGCATCAAGCGACATCAAAAGGAATTTCTGGCGCCGTTGCCGGAGAGGATCTTCAACATATACCAGGTTCCTAATCACAAATCTCATCTCCTTGCAATTTACATTATTTGCCATTTGCCTCTTGTTTTCCTCTCCCCCACTTCAGAAAAATTTGCCGTTTTATTCGCCCCTCCTTTTCCGTTCGCCGTTTTCTTGTCAGATCTATCCTTTGCTTGCAATCATGAGTGATTTCGGTATGGCACCAACAGATGATGGCCTAACTCCTAAGATTGGACGTATGGGTAATCTGGATGCTAAAACTTTTATCTTGGGGCAAGGGGATGTTATGGGAAAAGAACGTATCCAAGAATTTCTCAATTGTGTTGGGAATCTAAGTCTTGATGATGCTCCTATACTTAAAACTACCAGATCTTATGCAGATGCAATTTCAGCACAAGTTCTGAAACTTGAAAGTAAATTTATTTGTACCCATCCTACTCAAAGATTGTTTTTTGAGCTTCCCGTTATAAAGAATCCTAGGGCTAAAGAGTTGGGCACCCTTGTCCTTATGAAAGAATTGGATTACATAATACGGGAAGCTAGGATTTTTTTTTGATTTTTATGGTATGAATCATGAAAAACCTATGATAGATGAAACTCTTTACAGTAGTGACTATGCTTTTAGATATTTGCTTGGGGATAATAAAATCTTTGCTGAGAATTTTAAAAAGGAAGTCCCCGTTTTAGATATAATCCAATAGGTTTTCAATAATGTTAATCAACATTACTCTTGGATTGTTGCTGGTAATCAAAAGGGTTATGATGAACATCAACTTAGGAACGCTAAGGTTTCTATGGATAATATATTTTATGTTGTGTTTACAAAACCCCATGATGAAAACACCTCTAAGAAGGTTAGAATAAGGATGACAAAACTTAGATCCTTGCATTATGCCTAGCTAAGGGCGTAAAATTAGTGCTTGTTGGGAGGCAACCCAATGAATAAAATTTATCTTTGTTTTTTGCTTCCTATTTTTTAGTGTTAGCATAATTATGCAACTGTTATGATTGTGTTTTTTATGTTTTAATTAGTGTTTGTGCCAAGTAAAGCCTTTAGGATCTTCTTGGGTGATAGTTGTTTGATCTTGCTGAAAGAAAGAAACTTTTGCGCTCACGAAAATAATTCTCAATTTTTTACCAGAGAGCGATAAAATACCCATTCCTTTTACAGTACATCAATATACAAATCTCTCAGGTCGTCCTAATTTTCCAGCATTTTTGGAGTTATAGAAGTATTTGAAATAGTCAGATTGCTACAGACTGTTCTGTTTTGACAGATTCTGTTTTCTTTGCGTTGTGTGCTTGTTTTGATGGCTCTATGGTTTTCTTTGATGAGTTTTTGCCATAGAAAAGTTGGAATACATTAGATATATTGCAAGAACAAAATATGAATTGGTTTGATACATCACTTATAGTAGTGATTTATTTTCTTATACTAACGGATCTCACGAAGGTTTTGTTGAGTTTTGTGTGATTGAAGTTTTCTAGTTTTGGGTTATCTTACGATGGATGAAGGAATAAGGAGTAGAAGAGCCTAAGCTTGGGGATGCCCTGGCATCCCAAGCTATTATCCAGAAATGATCAACCAATTAAGCTTGGGGATGCCCCCGAGTGGCATCCCTCTTTCTTCTAACGACCATCGGTATTTTACTCGAAGCTATATTTTTATTTGTCACATACTATGTGTTTTGCTTCGAGCGTCTTGTATGATATGAGTCGTTTCTTGTTTTATTTTGTGTTTTAATTCTTGATCCCTTGCTGGACACACCTATTTGAGAGAGCCAAAATTATGTCCTTACTTGTTAGAATTGCCCTCTTTTCTTCACTTAAAATTTTATGAGCAATGGACTTGCTCTAGTGCTTCACTTATATATTTTTGAGCACGGTGTGCTTTAGTATTTTTGAAGAAATGTTCTTTTACTTCACTTAGATTTATTTGAGAGTTAGAAATTTTTTCAAGAAATTCTATCTTGCTTCACTTAAATTAATTTGGGAGAAAGAAAGAAATATTATGCTCAAGATCTTCACTTATATTTGTTTGAGCTTATGAAAAGCAACGCATGAAAATTAGTTCCAAAGCGATAGATATCCAAGAAGGATATAATAAAAACTTTCATGAAGGTCATTGGACAAAATAAACTTGATTCTTAGTAATAGTTTTGAGATATGATGATGTGATATGTGAGTTATGTTGATGAGTAATTATGCTTTACTAAGAATATTGGTATTAAGGTTTGTGATTCCCTATGCAAGCACGAAAGTCAATAGTCATGCAATGAAATTATATCCTACTTGTGGTGCATTATTCGGTGTTAATTATGCTTAATGCTCTCTTATGAGATTATTCATTTCTTGGTTGGTCGCTTCTCAATCTTTTGCTAGCCTTCATTTTGCACTAAGTAGGATCTCTACTTGTGCTTCCAAAAACCTTTAACCCAGTTTTGCCACATGAGTCCACTATATCTACCTACATGCTGTATTCTTTTGTCGTTCTAAGCAAATTTGCATGTGCCATCTCTAATTTTAAAAATAAAATTCTCTTTTGTGTGTTCGTTTCACTCGCGGAGCGGTGAGGGGTGGCTAATATTTTCCATGCTAGATGTGTTATTCTCACGATGAGTGTTTATTCACTTGTCATTGCACGAGAGTAAGGCAAAGGTATTAGGGATTCTCAGTCCCGAAATGAAAAAAATGAATTTACTTTATGATGTCAAAGAATAAATTCCTTGGAAAGTGTTGGTATGGAAGGCACCAATGGATATGCTTAACCATGGAAAGTGAAAGTATGGTGGAAAAAGGAATGAACTTTATTTTCTGTTTGGGAACCGCATATGATATATCTAGCATGGAAAGTGTTGGGAACTCTAAGTCGTTTTCGTTGGTGGGATGGATACACCTCCCAAAATATTTTGATCTTTAAGTTTTTCGCTTTGAGCTCTGGCACCTCTACAAATCACTACTTCCCTCTGCGAAGGGCCTTTCTTTTACTTAATGCATTTTTTATATTGAATTTGAGTCTCCATCTTCTCTTATAAAAGCACCAACTAGGAGGCAATATGATTGTACTTGAGTATTGGGTGTAGCTAATATGCGAATGTGTTTCATTAATGGATCAATGGTTGAGCATGATGGGCTAGGGATAACTTATTTTAGCATAGATATTTTGAAAGACATGGTTGCTTGTCGATATGCTTGAGTATTTAAATTATCTTGTCAAAACTAGACTATTACTTTGAATCACATAAAGTCCAAATGTCCATGCTATAAAGAAATAATATTATACGACATGTTAGGCAGCATTCCACATCAAGAATTCTGTTTTTATCACTTCCCTACTCGAGGACGAGTAGGAGTTAAACTTGGGGATGCTGATACGTCTCCAACGTATCTGTAATTTTTGATTGTTCCATGCTGTTATATTATTAATCTTGGATGTTTTATAATCATTTCATAGTCATTTTATATCATTTTTGGTACTAACCTATTGACATAGTGCCAAGTGTCAGTTATTGTTTTATGCATGTTTTTACATCGCATGAAATCAATATCAAACGGAGTCCAAACGCAGCGAAACTTTACGGAGATTTTTTTTGAACCAGAAGGAACATAATGGTCCCTGGCTGCGCCTGGGGGTGCTCCGAGGAGAGCACAACCCACTAGGGCGCCAGGAGGCCCAGGCACGCCCTGGTGGGTTGTGCCCACCTCGGGTGCCTCTCAGACCGCCTCTTTGCTTTATAAATACCCCAATATTCCCAAAAACCTAGGGGACTCGACGAAATATTGATCCAACCGCCACAGAGTCCAGAACCACCAGATCCAATCTAGACCCCATCTCGGATGGGGTTCTGTTGGGGAACGTTGCAGAAAACAAAAATTTTCCTACGGTTTCACCAAGATCCATCTATGAGTTCATCTAGCAACGAGTGATCGGATTGCATCTACATACCTTTGTAGATCACGCGCGGAAGCGTTCAAAGAATGGGGATGAGGAAGTCGTACTCGACGTGATCCAAATCACCGGAGATCCTAGCGCCGAACGGACGACACCTCCGCGTTCAACACATGTACGGTCAGCGTGACGTCTCCTCCTTCTTGATCCAGCAAGGGGGAAGGAGAGGTTGAGGAAGATGGCTCCAGCAGCAGCACGACGGCGTGGTGGTGGTGGAGCAGCAGTACTCCGGTAGGGCTTCGCCAAGCTCGTGACGGAGGAGGAGATGTGTTGGGGAGGGGAGGGGCTGCGCCTTGGATGTCCTCTGCAGCCCTCCCCTCACCCCTCTATTTATAGGGGAAGGGGGAAGGGGGCCGGCCCCCTCTAGATGAGATCTAGAGGGGGGTGGCGGCCAAGGAGAGGGGGGCTTGCCCCCCAAGCAAGGGGGCGCCCCCCTTAGGGTTTCCCCCAACCCTAGGCGCATGGGCCCTAGGGGGACTGGCGCCCCAGCCCACTTTGGGCTGGATCCCTTCCTCATACAGCCCATAAGGCCCTCCCGGAGAGGTGGCCCCTCCCGGTGGACCCCCGGAACCCCTCCGGTGGCCCCGGTACAATACCGATATGCCCCCGAACCTTTCCGGTGACCGTATGACAACTTCCCATATATAATTCTTTACCTCCGGATTATTCCGAAACTCCTCGTGACGTCCAGGATCTCATCCGGGACTCCGAACAACTTTCGGATTACTGCATACTCATATCTATACAACCCTAGCGTCACCGAACCTTAAGTGTGTAGACCCTACGGGTTCGGGAGACAAGCAGACATGACCGAGACGACTCTCTGGTCAATAACCAACAACGGGATCTGGATACCCATATTGGCTCCCACATGCTCCTCGATGATCTCATCGGATGAACCACGATGTCGTGGACCTAATCAATCCCGTACTCAATTCCCTTTGTCAATCGGTACGTTACTTGCCCGAGACTCGATCGTCGGTATCCCAATACCTTGTTCAGTCTTGTTACCGGCAAGTCACTTTACTCGTACCGTAATGCATGATCCCATGATCAACCACTTGATCACATTGAGCTCATTATGATGATGCATTACCGAATGGGCCCAGAGATACCTCTCCGTCATACGGAGTGACAAATCCCAGTCTCGATTCGTGCCAACCCAACAGACACTTTCGGAGATACCTGTAATGTACCTTTATAGTCACCCAGTTACGTTGTGACGTTTGGCACGCCCAAGGCACTCCTACGGTATCCGAGAGTTGCACAATCTCATGGTCTAAGGAAATGATACTTGACATCCAGAAAAGCTACAGCAAACGAACTACACGATCTTTGTGCTATGCTTAGGTTTGGGTCTTGTCCATCACATCATTCTCCTAATGATGTGATCCCGTTATCAATGACATCCCCATGTCCATAGCCAGGAAACCATGACTATCTGTTGATCAACGAGCTAGTCAACTGGAGGCTCACTAGGGACACATTATGGTCTATGTATTCACACATGTATTACGATTTCCGGACAATACAATTATAGCATGAATAATAGACAATTATCATGAACAAGGAAATATAATAATCATTTTATTATTGCCTATAGGGCATATTTCCAACAGGTTCACCACCTCCATTGGTGCCTCTCCAGTGATGCATGAGTAGTTCTTTGTAGACCTTAGGGTCCGTAGTTAGTAGCTAGATGGCTTTCTCTCTCTCTCTCTCTCTCTCTCTTGATTTTCAATACAATGGTCTCTTGGAGATCCATATGATGTAACTCTTTTGCAGTGTGTTTGTTGGGATCGATGAACTTTGAGTTTATGATCGGATCTATCTTTTTTTATCCATGAAAGTATTTGAGTTTCTTTGATCTCTTTTATGCATGATTGCTTGTAGCCTCGTACTTCTTCTCCGATATTTTGGTTTTGTTTGGCCAACTTGATTTATTTATCTTGCAATGGGAAGAGGTGCTTTGTAGTGGGTTCGATCTTACGGTGCTTGATCCCAGTGACAGAAGGGGAACAGACACGTATGTATCATTGCTACTAAGGATAAAAACGATGGAGTCTATCTCTATCTAGATAGATCTTGTCTACATCATGTCATCGTTCTTATTGCATTACTCCGTTTCTCCATGAACTTAATACACTGGATGCATGCTAGATAGCGGTCGATGTGTGGAGTAATAGTAGTAGATGCAGGCAGGAGTCGGTCTACTAATCTTGGACGTGATGCCTACGTAATGATCATTGCCTAGATATCGTCATGATTATTTGAAGTTTTTTCAATTCCCCAACAGTAATTTGTTCATCCACCGTTTGCTATTTTTCTCGAGAGAAGCCACTAGTGAAACCTACGGCCCCGGGTCTCTTTCTCATATATTTGCCTTTGTGATCTACTTTTCCTTTGCATTTATTTTCAGATATATTAAACCAAAAATACAAAAATACCTTGCTGCAATTTATCCTTATTTATTTTATTTGCCGTTCGATCTATCAATCTACTACAATTTTTTCTCACGTCCGTTCGCCTATCTTGAGGCGCTGTACCCGGAAGGGATTGACAACCCCTTTAACACGTCGTGTTGTGAGGATTTGTTATCTGGGTGCAGGGGCTATTTACGTTGTGTTGCTTGGTTCTCCTACTGGTTCAATAACCTTGGTTTCCTATCTAAGGGAAATACCTACCGCCGCTGTGCTACATCATCCCTTCCTCTTTGGGGGAATACTGATGTAGCTTCAAGCGACATCACTACCTACCACAAACCTGATCATATAACTAATTGTGGTATGAAATTAGGACAAAAGTGATTCAAGGAAATATTCTATCAATTTTACATTGAAACAATAACACATAAACATGCTAATAAACAATCATTGCCTTTACTAATAAGAATGCTACAACAACAACAACAACAACAAAGCCTTTAGTCCCAAACAAGTTGGGGTAGGCTAGAGGTGAAACCCATAAGATCTCGCAACCAACTCATGGCTCTGGCACATGGATAGCAAGCTTCCACGCACCCCTGTCCATAGCTAGCTCTTTGGTGATACTCCAGTCCTCCAGGTCTCTCTTAATGGACTACTAATAAGAATGCTAAATAAAAAATACCATACACACTTAATCATGACAAGCATGCCACACTCTTTCTTCCTTGCATAAAAACATCAAATCATGAACTAACCCAGGCACCAAACCAATAAATTAAGTCACACTTTCCTCGCTTCAGCTATTCAACTCCCACACACTACTTGAGCGTGAGCCACGGTCTTGGCACTTAGGATGTCAAAGAGAGAATGATGGGATCTATAAGAAGAGAAATAGTGGAGAAATTCTCACATCAACATGGCTGATCGTTAGGCAATGTAGATGCCTTACAATCGATATTGATGCGAGGAGTAGGGATTGGCATGCAATGATGCACTAGAGCTATAAGTGAATGGAAGCTCTCCTAATGCAAATAAGTGGGTGCACATCCACCTTGCTTCCTCATGAAGACCATAATAATTTGAGGAATCTTGTCCTCAGAATATACATGCCAATTTGTATAATGTAAAACTCCCACTAGTATAATCATGAAGTATATGAAAACTCTCTATATGAAGTACATGGTGCTACTTTGAAGGACAAGTTTGGTAAAAGGATAGTAGTGTGCCCCCTCTCTCTTTTCCTTTCATTTTTTAATTTTTTGTGGGCTCTTTTTGGCCTCTCTTTTTTTTGAACTGGCTCATGGACCTCATCCCCTCCTTTTCAAGGAATTATAAGTCCCCTCCAATTCATATCCTCATAGGTGGGGCCCTAGAGGCTTAATTTGACCTAATTCCAAGATAATAAATTCCTTAATATTCCACCCTCGAAGCGAGACCTGAAACACTTTTATCGCCGACGCAAGTCTTGTTCCAAAGTTATCTTATATGGAGGCCTTCTCTAGAACCCTGCCAGAGGGGGAAACCATTAGGGAGGCCATCTTCATCAACCTTGCTACCTCCATGGTGATCCGTGAGTAGTTCATCGTCGGTGTTGAGGGTATGTACTAGTAGGTATGTGTTTGATCTATCTCTCTCTCTCCCATGTTGTTAATGGATCCCAATCTTGATGTATCATGATCTTTGTTAATAAAGGTGGATCACATGATATTCACCGACCTCATATTTTCGTGGTGAATTGAGTCTTTCTCTTTGAGGTTTCTTTATGTTGGATTGAATATTTTGGATTTGAGGTCAATTGATGCATGTCTAACTCGCGAATACTCATGGTGACGTTGTGGGTAATCTAGGTGACAAAATAGTTGAATGGTACATTTCATATGGTGTTGTCATAGTACAATCTCTAGAACTATTCATGACACTTTGGGGGTGTTGGGGATATTATTATTGGAGATAAACTGGCCAGGAGCAGCCGGGTTAACTCTATGAGGATTAGAAGCCCAGGAAGACAAAGGATGTTCGTGCTTTATGAAGACCCAAGGCCCAAAGGCGGGTTAAGGCCTGTAGACATAAATTGACATTATTATGTAACTTGTATGGTAAGATAGGAGGAATAGAGACCGAGTTGGCACGTTGATGATCCGGCCTCGGGACTCTGTAAACCGACGGGCGTCGACCTATGTATATAAAGGGGCGACCCGATGGCGGTTTAGGGACAAGACACAACAACTCGAGAGCCAGGCAAAGCGGATTCGCTCCCTGGTCATCGAAACCCTAGCAATTCCATCACAACTGGAGTCAGCTTTTACCTTCATCATAAGGGGCCGAACCAGTATAAAACTCTCGCGTCCCTTGTCCACTTTAACCCCTTTAGGCTAAACCATAGCGATGGCTCCACTACTAAGTCCTTTCACAAGGACATCTGCCGTGACAATTCCATGACAGTTGGCGCCCACTGTGGGGCTATCGCACGATGGTTTTGAGTTTTCAAGGGCAGCTTTGAAGGACTCAAGGGATACGCTATGGGCCGGATGACTAAAAGTCGTTGTGGCAAGCTCTACATCGACGACACGGGATGGGGTCCCGAGGCCGGTTCAATTGAATATGGGTACCGGGTCCCCTTTGGTGGAATTCACGTCTTGATCGGCAATATCGGCGAACCGGGCCCTAAGCCGGACATCTGCACCGACATCATCGAGACGGCTCAGCGTGCAAGCTCTGCCCAGGTTTAGCCTGCCGTAAAGCATGTCTTTGTAGGTGTCATCCATGGAGCGGAATATGAGGATAGATCGACATCTGGTGGCCAAACCATTGTCTGCTCTGATGACGAGTCTTCAACCAGAGAGACCGAGTCGCTGTACCAGCTGCAGGATGGCCGGATTAGTGGAGGTTCCGATGGAAACAGTATTCTGGACCCCCTTGATCTGCCAAGCCGGGTCGCGGTCTTCATGGCCGGTACACAACCAGCGCAACACTCTTCTACAGTCGTGGTAGTGATCTCCGGTTCAGCAACAGTAACACCGGCGGGAGCAGGGGGCTCTGCGCCGCCTCCATCTTAGGTTTTGTACGATCTATTCGACGCTTTAGCAACGTTGGTGGCAGCAGAGGTGGACGCGGCAAACCGGGATCAGCACAACGCAGAGATTGCAAAGGTGAATGATCAGATAACTCAAGCTCAAGCGGACCTGGCAGCAGAAAACACCAGGATGGCTACAGAGCGGGCCGGATTGGAGGCTCAGGCGTACTGGCTTATGCTGGATCAGAGTGCGTCAGATGACGTCATGAGGAGAAGATACCGATCGCACCTTCCGTCGGTCTTGGAGGCGAGGAATCTCTTTAACATACCCGGAGCGGGCACCAGCAACCAACCTGTGGTAAACCGGGCGGAGGCACCTGGGACCGGGGAACCGGTTCAGCCTCGTGTGACGGATCCACCTCCTCTGCCTCGTCAAAACGACCTTCCATCACGTCGCATCTCAACACCTCCGGGTCATTACTCTAACCCATTGGATAACATCGTTGCCGCCGCTTCACGATTGGCAGCTCTCCCGATTGACGGTGAGTCCCCCGTAGCCGTTGTGACACGACGGGCTCTGGAGCTCCTACAGACGGCTTTGACTCAGCAGCAGGCCTATTCATATAGCCACAAAAGGATTCATTCCACTCCCTGCCCAAGCCAGAGATACAACAGGCATATCGATGAGCCGGCCGTATCAAGCAGTGCTAGGAATCATAATCTGCCCCGTGGCAATAACCCCGCGGGTGGCGATGGCAATGCCCAGGATGTAGTGGATCGCGCTAGGGCACGTCGGGAAGCCGAGTTAGCGGCACAGCACAAAGCTCCGGTTCGTCAGCTCACGCCGGTTCGTCAGTTCACTCCAGTCTATCCAACAACATCGGTGGAACTAGGGGTTACTTCCAGTTCTTTGGGAGTGCCATGTCTTGTCCCAGCGCTACGCAACCTACGGTTACCCAAGGATTTCAAGGGCCCACGTAAGGTGCCAAATTACACCACCGATTTATCCCCTGAGTCATGGGTGGAGAGTTATGAGATGGCAATGGAGATGCTGGATGTAGATGAAGCGGTGTGTGCCAAATACTTTACCATGATGTTGGAGGGAACAGCTCGCACATGGTTGAAAAATCTACCAGCCAACTCTATTGGATCATGGGCCGAGTAAAGGACCTGATTTATCCATAATTTCAAAGATACATGCAAGCAACCCATGTCCATCGTGGACTTAGCTGCCTGTGTCCAGGAGGAAGTGGAATCAACAACCCACTGGGTGCGCCGGGTTTCGGAGATTTTGCATTCGTCAGACCGCATCAATGCTGACACAGCCGTTTTAACATTGGAAGGCAATTGCCGGTTTGTGCCTTTGAAGCTGAAATTGGGACGGCTTAAACGCCATTGCAATGACATGGGAACACTCGTGGTGGCTCTGGTGAAGTATGCTAACTCTGACAGTACCAAGGACCCGGAGTCTAAGGATGACAAGTCAGGGAAGGGAAAGAAGAGCGGCATCGCCAAGGGGCAGCAACACAATCTGGCAGGTCATGGGAACAATGGTAAAGGCAAGGCAGACAATAGCTTGGACTTTGTGGCTAACACCAACGCCCAGGATAACGGTCAGCGACGTAAGGGTAAACCGCCCCAGCAGGGTGGAGGGTCAGGCCCCAATCTAGAGCGCCTGTTAAATCAGCCTTGCCCAAAGCACGGATCAAAGGAGAGACCCGCTACGCATCTTTGGAAAGATTGCTTCATTATGCGGGAGTTCAAAAATTCAAATCTTTTTCAATATGATAATGGACCGCCCGATGGTTCAGGAGGCGGTTTCCATGGGCCGGGTTATGGTGGTGGTAGTTCTGGTTCAGGGTTCCAGGGCAACCAAACCGGACATGGCAATCAGAACAGCCAGGGCAACCAGGGAGGTTAGAACCATCAGGGGAATCAACAACACAATAATCAGGTTATCGGAGCAATCTAGAACAGTTGAATAGTGGGCAGTATCATGTCTTCACCACTAGCCTATGTAAGCACGATCAGAAGCTTCATAAAAGAGCTGTGAACTCTATTGAACCGGTGGTACCTCGTTATCTGCGCTGGTCTGAACAACCCATCATGTGGAGTCGAGAGGATCATCCACCCCGGGTTGACAATCCGGGTCATCTGGCTTTAGTGGTGGCACCCCAGGTTGGGGGTATAAATTTACCAAGGTGCTTATGGATGGAGGAAGCAGTATCAATATCCTTTACTATGAAACCTTCCGTCGCATGGGGTTAACAGATAAGAATCTTAAACCGTCGAACACTGTGTTTCATGGGGTAATGCCTGGTAAATCGGCATACCCAGTTGGTAAGATAGATCTGGAAGTTGCTTTCGGAGACGATCATGATTCAAGATCAGAGGTGTTGACTTTTGAAGTGGTGAAAATCAAGAGTCCATATCATGCCCTGTTCGGACAGCCGGCTTATGCTAAGTTCATGGCAATGCCTTGTTATGTTTATTTGCAGCTTAAGATGCCGGGTCATAAGGGGATGCAGCTTATGCTGAGTCGGTTTGTGCCACGGAGGAGCTGAAATTTTACAAAGACAATGTTGATCCGACAGATATGACTTCTCTGAAAAAGCCAACTACTAAGCATGACCCGGCACTGAAGTTTAAACTGGCCGAGGAGACTAAACTGGTTGACTTTGTTCCTGGCGATTCATCCAAGCTGTTCAGCATCAGCGCTAACTTGGATCCGAAATAGGATGGCGCGCTCATCGAGTTCATCCGTGAGAACCGGGACATCTTTGCATGGAAGCCTTCTGACATGCCAAGTGTACCGAGGGAACTCGCTGAGCACACCCTTAATATAGATCCTAAGTTTAAACCAGTCAAGTAGTTTCTTCGCCGCTTCAACGAAGAAATGCGTAAGGCTATTGGTGAGGAGGTAGCCCGGCTCTTGGCAGCAGGGTTTATTGTGGAGGTCTTTCACCCTGAGTGGTTAGCTAATCCGGTGCTGGTACTTAAGAAAAAAGGCACTTGGCGTATGTGTGTGGATTACACAGATTTAAACAAAGCCTGTCCAGCTGACCCCTTTGCTCTCCCTCGAATCAATCAAATTATTGATGCTACAGCAGTTTGCGACCATTTGTGTTTTCTGGATGCTTATTCTGGTTATCATCAGATCAAAATGGCAGTTAAGGACCAGGAGAAGACTGCCTTCATAACTCCCTTTGGAGCCTTCTGCTATGTATCTGTGCCTTTCGGGATCAAGAGTGCCCAGGCAACTTATCAGCGCTGTGTTCAGAATTGTCTACATAAACAGATTGGGCGCAACGTACATGCATATGTGGATGACATTGTGGTGAAATCCAGAAAGGAGGAGACATTGATAGGTGACTTGAGGGAAACTTTTGATAACCTCCGGGTTTATAAGATGATGCTTAATCCAGCCAAATGTGTCTTTGGTGTACCGGCAGGCAAGCTTTGGGGTTTTCTGGTGTCTAACACAGGGATTGAAGCTAATCCGGAGAAGATCACAGCTATCACATCTCTGGCTAAACCAGCGTGTATTGACGATGTTCAACGTTTGGCGGGCCGGATTGCAGCCTTAAGCCGGTTTATTAGTCGCCTTGGAGAGAAGGCTATCCCTTTGTATCATATTTTAAAGAAAACGGATCACTTCGTCTAGAGTGATGCTGCTGATGAAGCACTTGCAGATCTGAAAAGATAGTTAGCTGAGCCACCTGTCCTTGCGACTCTGGTTGATAAGGAGCCTTTATTGCTATATGTGGCTGCTAATACCCGAGCTGTTAGTGTGGCCATTGTTGTGGAGCGCAATGAGGTTGGGAAAGAGTATCCGGTTCAACGACCGGTTTATTATATCAGCGAGGTGCTTATAGAATCCAAACAGAGATACCCACATTGGCAGAAACTGGTGTATGGAGTTTTTATGGCAAGCCGGAAGCTCAAGCATTATTTTCATGGTCATCCTATCACAGTGGTCAGTTCATCCCCACTGGGAGATATCATCCAAAACAGAGAAGCAACTGGCCGGATTGCTAAGTGGGCTATTGAGCTTGGACCTTACGGGCTCAAATATACACCACGCACAATCAAATACCAAGCACTTGTGGACTTCATCAATGATTGGACTGAGTCGCAAGCACCGGAGGAAAAGCCAGACAACACTTATTGGACTATTCACTTTGATGGGTCCAGGCAATTGGAGGGCTCGGGGGCTAGAGTCATATTAACCTCCCCACGAGGTGATAAGTTTTGTTATGTTCTCCGTTTAATGTTCCCTTGTACTAACAATGCAACTGAGTATGAGGCCTTGCTCCATGGTCTTCGGATGGCTAAGGAAATGAACCTAAGCCGGGTTAAGTGCTTTGGCGACTGGGACCTGGTGGCTCAGCAGGTATCTGGCACTTGGGATTCCAAGGATCCACTTATGGCAGCATATAGACGGGAGGTGGATGCAGTGGCTGGTCACTTCAAGGGTTATCAGGTGGACCACATAGACCGGCGGAAGAATGAAGCAGCAGACGCTTTAAGTAGCTTAGGCTCTCAACGTAAACCGGTGCCACCCAATACCTTCCTCGATGTACTACATAATCCGTCAGTGAAGATACCTACGAAGGAGGATTTGGCTATGCCTGACCCGAAGGCTCAATTGGTGGCGGCTCTTCATGTTATTCCGGATTGGACGGTCCCGTACCTGGCATACATGAACCGGGGTGAGTTGTCAGATGACGAAATCTTGGCCCGGCAGATAATCCGGCGATCCAAGTCAATGACCATTGTCAATGGGGAGCTACATCATTGTAGCATCACAGGAGCATTTCAGCAGTGTGTCTCCCCTCAAGAAGGTTGTGAGATCTTGCATGAGATCCATGAGGGAGATTGTGGTCACCACGCCGGTACAAAATCCCTTGTGGCTAAGGCTTTTCGTCATGGCTTCTATTGGTTGACGACTCATGCTGATGCTGAGGATTTGGTAAAGAGGTGTGATAGTTGTCAAAAGTTTGCACGCCGTTGTCAGGACCCCGACTCGATGTCACATCGATCTAGCCGGTAACACCTCATATCACTTTGCGGCCTCACGCACGGTATCCCCACGGGTGTCGTCTTACCTTTTCCCGGGACCGTTTGCGCCTTTTGGCTCACGTATATGATAGTGTCGCTAGCATCCATATGATAAGGAGCCCGGGCTGACATGACTAGTCGTAAACCCAAAGTGGCACAGACTTACAGGGACAGGCATCCATGACCCAGCTTCGAACGTGTCGGTCATCAGCAAGTGGGTCCGGGCTGTAGCACTGGGCTAGCAGGACTCCGGTAAACCGGGCTGTAGCGGGCTAACAGGACTCCGGTACTCAAAGCGTGACATTTCCCCGAAGGGACAGACACAGGAACGAAGAAGGACACATGCCGGCCAGCCTAAGTGTTCCAGAGCAGTAGCAAGCTACCATGGCTCAACGGTAACACTAGGAGACATTTCCCGGTAAGAG